>NC_025995.2:46676421-46732001 GCF_000442705.2 Elaeis guineensis | reverse complement strand
AGGTTAGTTTAAAAAAATAGACTAATTGGAGTAATTGTCAAATCTAATCAAAGTTGAATAGATTAGGTCAAGGATACTCTAGACTCAACTTCAATAGTTGTAGTTGAATGGGTCCATGTCTTTAACTAGACCAAGATGGACTTAATTCATGGCTACGCGGTGGAGCTCTATTTACTAAGTTGATCAAATTAAAACTAATGAACCGGTTGGTGTCTAAGGTAAGTTCGGCAGTTTTGACCAGTGGTTCTTAGCGGGAGCTACTTGCATTGATTCGATCATTGACGAGTTAATGGCAAATCCCCACCACTGATCTACTTACCTGGCCATCTGGTAAGTTAGATTTTGATTAGATCACTTGGTGATTAGAGCTCACCCATGTCATTAGGTAAATCAGTAAGACTGATTTAGGTGCTCCTAATGACAGCTTTAATTAAATCCTTTTTAATCTGACTTGGTGAAGTCAGTGGGAGGATTGAAATTGGCTGGATGATAAAATCCTCAAAATTATTAGGTCCTAAAATGATTAAGTTATAATGATAACTAAGTCATAGCCTCCCATTAAGTGAATGATAATGAGTCCATTAGTTCAATGATCATTGGAGGCCCAAAGGCCTGGTGCTCATTGGCCAATGGAATTATTATTCATAATATGATAATTTGATTGAGTCTTTCTGATGGTGGTTAGGTTGGCCGGCCAAAGTCGGGCCTGATCATTTATTGGTCCGATTCACTAAATTAAGTCATGTTAATGGTTGGACCTAACCAGATCTTTTCAGTGGAGGACAAAGCCTACTGATTAGGTTCTGGGGCAAAAAATAAATTACTAGAAGTTGTTTAGAGAAACAACTGGTTAAGAACCTACCCATAGATGCACATGGGTTGACCAACCAAAGTTGGGCTCGTGTGTAGTCTGTGTGGATTCTAGTACCCATTAAGGAATTAAAGTAATTTCTCGAATTGGAGGATGAGGCTACCAGTTCGTAAAAATATTGGAAAAACTTTAGACTAAAGTCCAAGTCTTTAGTATTAATTTATGTACTAATAGAGGTCTCATTTTCCTTTAAGCAGCTATGGCCACTACCCTATCGCTCCGGTCATTATTAGATAATGACAAGCTCATGGGACCCAATTTGATAACTGGTATCAAAATTGAAAATCATCCTTGAGCATGAACGGATCCTTTATGTAGTAACGGATCCAGCACCTGAGGAGCCAGCTCCGAACGCTAGTAAAGCGATCCGAGATACTTACTTGAACTGGCTCAATGACCGCACCACCGTTCGATGTATTATGCTGGCTGCAATGAATGACGAGTTCAGCCGAAGGTTTGAGAACGCCCAGCCACAGGAGATGCTTCAAATGTTGAACGACTCCTTTGGCACGCCTGACGATGTTGAAAGGCACAAAACTAGTTGTGCTACTTTCAATGCTCGGATGAGGGATGGGGCCTCAGTCACTGATCATGTACTGTATATGATCGAGATGATTGAGCGCCTAAGCAAATGGGCTTTCCTCTGCACGAGCAGCTCGGTAAGGATGCGATCCTTAATTCCTTGCCCAAGTCCTTCCTCCCATTCCTTACTCATTTTCGAATGACAAAGCCTGCAGTAAACTACATGGATTGTTGGGGTTGCTGCAAAACTTTGAGAAGGATCACAACTCCATAAGGAGTCGGTGAATGTAGTGGGAGGGTCTTCTTCTCGTCGTCAACCCTTTGGGAAGGGGAAGAAGAACAAGAAGAAGAAAAATAAGAAGGTGCAATCTCATGCTGGGACAGTAGCACGGGATCAGACTAAGAAGCGCAAGCATGACCAGGCCAGGCGGAGTGCTTCTTTTGCAAGAAGCACGGGCATTGGAAGAGGAACTGTCCTCAATACATTGCCTCCCTGGACCCGAACAGGCCAAAGAAGAAGCAAGGTAATTATATGATAACTCCTTGCAACTTTTCGATTTGTGATACTACTGCCTGGGTATTGGATACCGGAAGCCCTTATCATATTTGTAATTCGATGCAGGGTCTGCAGGTCAGTAGGAGATTTGATGAAGGCGAGAGGTTCCTGAATGTTGGAGATGGAAGCAAAGTTCCAGTTCTAGCTTTAGGAATCATGAGTCTTGTAATCAATTCTCGTAATGTAATTCTGAGTGAATGTCACTATTGTCCAAATTTTTTATTAAATATTATTTCTGTAGGCCTTTTGGCCATGTACGGTTATGATTTTTTAATAAAAGGAAATATTTGCAATATCATTTTGAATGGTGTTACAATATTTGTTGGACAATTAAATAATGGAATTTACTTACTATCACAGCCTGTTAATGTGGTTCAAAAATTCGATAAACACTCTAGAATAGATAATGTGTCAGAAGTCTACCTTTGGCACTGTAGGCTAGGTCATATCAATAAGAACAGGATAAACAGGTTGGCTCAAGAAGGAATTCTTGAAGTTAGTGATTGTGAATCACTTCCAACCTGTGAGTCCTGTCTTCTTGGAAAGATGACCAAGTCACCTTTTACTGGAAAAGGTGAGCGAGCCAGTGAACTCTTAGGTCTGGTACATTCTGATGTATGTGGACCCATGAGCTCAAGTGCAAGAGGTGGATTTTTCTACTTCATAACCTTCACAGACGACCTATCTAGGTATGGGTATGTCTATTTAATGAAGCATAAGTCGGAATCATTTGAAATGTTCAAACTATTCCGAAATGAGGTAGAAAAACAAACTGGGAAGTGTATTAAAACTCTTCGATCTGATCGAGGAGGTGAATACCTTTCCAATGAGTTTCTGACGTATCTAGGGGAGAATGGGATTCTCTCTCAGTGGACTCCTCCTGGAACACCACAGCATAATGGTGTGTCTGAAAGGAGGAATCGGACCCTGTTAGAGATGGTTCGATCCATGATGGGGTTTGCTGATCTGCTGATCTCCCTCTGGGGATATGCGCTCGAATCGGCTTGTTACCTTCTAAATAGAGTTCCAAGTAAGTCTGTAGCCAAAACGCCATATGAGATATGGATAGGACGTAAGCCAGTACTCTCGCACCTTAGGGTTTGGGGGTGTCCAGCTTATGTTAAACGTTTAATTACAGACAAGCTTGGACCTAGGTCTGACAAGTGTAATTTTATAGGGTACCCAAAAGAGACCAAAGGGTATTATTTCTACCTTGCTGATGAGCAAAAGGTGTTTGTCAGCCTTAAGGCAATCTTTTTAGAAAAGGAGTTCCTTAGTGAAGGAACTGTTGCCTCTAAAGTCGAACTTGACGAAGTTCGACAGGTGGAAAAATTGACACATGTTACTGAACCTGAACCAGATTTGATTAGATCAGATCCGGAGCCTATTGATTATGCACCCTTAAGGCGGTCTGGTAGAGTACCACATCAACCGGACAGATATTATGGTTTCTTGGTTCGGGATGGTGATCCTATCGAATTTGATGAAAACGATGAGGATCCGATCACCTACATGGATGCAATGCAGAGACCTGACTCTGAGAAATGGCTAGAGGCCATGAAATCCGAAATGGAGTCCATGAAGGTCAACGATGTGTGGACATTGGTTGACCCACCCGAAGGAGTAAAACCCATAGGGTGTAAGTGGGTCTTCAAAAGGAAGAGGGGTGCAGACGGAAAGGTGGAGACCTATAAAGCCCGTCTAGTTGCCAAGGGATATCGTCAACATTATGGTATAGACTATGACGAGACGTTTTCTCCTGTGGCAATGCTCAAATCCATTCGGATTATGCTTGCGATAGCTGCCCATCTGGACTATGAAATCTGGCAGATGAATGTGAAGACAGCTTTCCTAAATGGAGAGCTGGACGAAGAGGTGTATATGATACAACCTGAAGGGTTCACATCCACAGATGAGTCTAAGGTGTGCAAGCTACAGAGGTCCATTTATGGACTTAAGCAGGCATCTCGAAGTTGGAACATACGTTTTGATAGGACGATCAAAACGTATGGCTTCGTTAAGAACGGAGAAGAACCCTGCATTTATAAGTAGGCTAATGGTCCAGCAGTAGTATTTCTTGTATTGTATGTGGATGACATTCTCTTAATCGGGAATGATGTCCCTGCATTACAGGGAATAAAGATTTGGCTATCGTCACAGTTCTCCATGAAGGATTTGGAAGAAGCTTCCTACATCCTAGGGATGAGGATCTATAGGGCTAGATCCAAAAAGTTGCTTGGCTTATCCCAGTCCACGTACATTGATACTATGCTAAAAAGGTTCAGCATGAAAAATTCCAAGAAAGGCTATCTACCGATATGCCATGGAATTTCTCTCTCGAAGAGGGATTGTCCGACAACACCTCAAGAGAGAGAGCGTATGGGTAGGATTCCATATGCTTCGGTAGTGGGATCTATCATGTACGCCATGACATGTACACGACCAGATGTGGCATACTCACTAGGGGTAGTGAGTAGATACCAATCTGATCCAGGAGAGAATCACTGGAAGGTTGTTAAAACCATCCTGAAGTATTTGAGAAATACTAAGGACCAGTGGCTTATATATGGTGAATCGAACTTGAGACTTATAGGGTTTACAGACTCTAGTTTCCAGTCTGATCGAGATGATAGCAAGAGTGTGTCAGGATTTATTTTTATCCTTAATGGTGGGGCTGTCTGCTGGAAGAGTTCCAAGCAGCACACTGTGGCTGATTCAGTATGCGAGGCGGAGTATATTGCTGCATCAGATGCTGCCAAAGAAGCGGTGTGGCTGAGGAAATTCATCACCGAGCTCGGAGTAGCACCCTCCCTTGTTGGTCCAGTTCTGCTCTACTGTGACAGCTCTGGAGCCATTGCTCAGGCAAAGGAACCAAAGGCACACCAGCGGACGAAGCATATTCTGCACCGCTACCATCTCATCCGGGAGATCGTGGATCGAGGTGACGTCGACCTTCAGAAGATCGACGGAAAGGAGAACCTGGCCGACCCATTCACTAAAGCCATTGCGGTGAAGGAGTTCAATGACTACAAGTCGAAGATGGGTATTAGATACTGCACCGATAGGCTTTAGGCCAAGTGGGAGATTGTTGGGAATAGTGTCCCAAAGCCAATCGTCAGCCTGTTGACGGTTGTGCTCCTTTTGTATTAGTACATGAATTATAAATAAATAAAAGTTATTTTGGTATTTTTTCATCACAAATATTTCATCTTCTAATGAACTCCTGTGTTGTGGTGAAGTCCTTAGGACTATTTAGACTCGACAAAGGAGGATTTGTCGTTTAGTCCTTAAACATGTTCGCGACCAAATGATACGTTGTTACCAAGGACGACAATATTTATCGAGCATAGGTCGTTGTGTGCCATATGGGTTGGTTGTCCTCATAACCAAAGAGTGTGGAGACACTGGTATGGCATACAGGTGAGATGTAATGGTACATCTGCACTGAACGTGACCAACTCCGGAGCTATTTCTGCTGTCAAGATTTGCTCCGATGGGATATGGGTATAAATGTCCCTCCGACCTGAGACCGCCACGGTGACTTGCAAGTAACTCACTGCACTTAGGCACTGGACTACCTGAATTTCTAATTCAGTGACGGAAGGTTGCTGGGTGTAGTCAAGTACTTGACTTGTCGGTGCGTGTGTCAAGATGGGATTGACCACTCCAGTTTAGGAGCTATGTACAGTCGTGTTTCAATTTAGCAAAACCTTGGCCAGGGTAGTCCTAGTGAGGAGTCACAGGACTAATTGAGTTGAGCACGATTCAGATGATATCATCAGGGTTGACAGTTTAACCCTGAGTCATCCTAAACATAGGGGTCAAAAGGGATGAATTATACGGTAACCATATTCACGTAGGTTCTGAATGTTGCGATTGCGATTATTCGACCTATCCGATCGTCGGGTTCCATTGCTAGATGGTCACTTTGATTAGTACAGAAATTGGTTCCTGTGCTACCGGCTTAGGTTCGAACCTGCGGGGTCACACACATTAGAGGTTCCTTTCTGATCTGATGGCTGATTATGAGTCTTATCTATCTGGGACTCTATGATTGAGAATTAAGATTCTCTAATCATGAGTTCCACACATTTTGGGTACCGGGGTCAAAATTTTGAATTTCGAATTTTGAATTTGAACTCTTTGTTCAGGGTTTCATATCGATGGTCTCTGATGCCTGATTGCCCATCGGATTTGGACTCAATATTTGTGAGAGATTTAATTAGTGATTTAATCACTAATTAACTCAATTTGATTGAGTAATTATTTTTGGATCAAGTCCAATTGAATTGGAATCAGTTTGGATTGACCCGATTAGGTTAAATGTTGACCTAATCGCTAAGGTGGTTTAGTCCCTGATTTGATCAGGGGTTAGGTTTAGTTAATTCCTGATTTGATTAGGATTTTATTAAGCCTAATTAAGCCTAATTATGTTAGGTTTAATTTGGTCTAATTGTGCTCAACCTATTTTAAACTAGGTTGGCTCAATTTGAATCAAACCACCTTGTTTTAAATTTCCTGCGTCACCCAACTTCCTTGCACCCATTTGAATTCACGAGAAGAAACTTCTCATGAAATTTTTCTCACGTAAAACCCTTCCCCACATCCTCATTTGTGCACCATATGGATGGATAAATTAATTAGTTAGCCATTCAAATTCAAAGCATGTTTGAATTTGAATGGATAACTTATCACTTGCCCTTTCATCCTTATCCATTTTGTGTGCCACATTACTTACACAAGAAAAAGTTTCTCATGAAACTTTTTCACGCACAAAGAGCCACGCCCCTTCTCTTCTCACGCCCAAAAGGATAGGGATAAGTTGGTTTTCGTTTGAATTCAAATTTGATTTGAATTCAAATGTGTAACCTCTTGTCTTTATCCTCTCACGCGGATAAGACACGTTCGACGTTGTTTTAAAAAGAGGAGAAAGGTGGGACTTGCGTAGAAAAATTAGGAGAGAAACTTTGGGGTGTGAGGAAGGCTTCTGCACAAGGTGAAGGTCCAAAACCTTCCGAGAGAAAAAGAAAGAAAAGAGAAAAAATTAGGTGCAGGGTTTTTGGTGTGTACCCTAGGGTTTCTACCTAGGGTTCAAGAAGTGAGATTGGTGTGCCACGAGTGTCGTGAGTCCACCAAATTTCAGAGAGAGATCCATCAGCCTCTCAAGTAACTGTGCAGATGATCCAGAATGTTCAAAAAGTCGGCACACATCGATCGAAGGAGTTCGATCAACATCTGCCATCAAAAGGGTAAAATCACGAAGTAGCATTCGTGAGGAGCTGATCAGACGGGAGCTTCGTATGGATGATCCGCAGAGGCCAGACAGTTGGGTGGCTGTGATGTGACGATCAGAGCCCTCCGACGGTGATCAGATTGCGGTGATCGACTACCCGCAAAAGGTGATGTGTTCTGAACACAATACTGTAAAATGTTTACTGATTCAAATTTGAATTTCAAATTTAAATGCATGCTGTTGTATCATATTTAGATCCTAGTGTAGGGTTAATTAGTATTAATTAATGAGATTAATTAATAATTCCACTGTAAAATAGTAATTTTGAAAAAGTTTTAAAATTACCATTTTGCCCCTGCACTAAATTTTCGCTTCACCTTGCACCTACATCCACTCCTCAAGCTCCTACTTGGGAATTTCAATCCACTAATCTTGTATTCAACCTGAATACAAATGTCGAAAACTCCGACTCTAGCTATCCCAAACTAGACCACTTATTTTTCGGGTACAAGCTAACCCAATACTCTCCGATTCTAGGTTCGGATCAACCTTCCTTTGTTTTGGAACCCCTCCAAAATAAAAACAATCACTCAAACTGAGTAAAATAATTTATAGCACAAATAAGTACAAAGAAAGCTCCTTTAATGAGCGAATATAACTTTAAATACACTTTACTCAGGAAAAGAAGACCCTTTTTGAATTTTCTCAAAGTGGTTGGAGACTTGAATGTGCACTTGAGGAGTTGGTGAGCTTGGTTTAAAGGCTTCTTCAAAGCTTTGAATGAACTCTTGATAAGGGCTGAAAAGTGGGCTTGAAAAACCCTTTTTCAAATTCTCTCTTTTGAATGCTCTTGAATGCTCTCTTGAATGCTCTTCAAATCTCTTTCAATCTCTTACTTGTTTCCCACCTTTTGAATCCTTTTATAGCTTTAAGAAATAGAGAAAAACATTCTAGGCTGAAAAAGAGCCGTTAGACCACATTAAATGAGCATTAAAAGCACTTAAAATGGGTTAAAAACTAGCCATTGCGGAGAAATCCTGTCACAGGGGTCGACTCATGGGTCGACTCATGCCTGGGGTCGACTCATGGGTCGACCTCTGTAGTTGAATACCAGAAAACAGGGTTCTGTGATTTTTGGCCTAAAAACTGCAGGGGTCGACTCATGGGTCGACTCATGGGTCGACTCACAGGTTGTACCAAGCCAAAAATTCTGCGTGCCAAATAGCTCATTGTGCCATTGTTGGGAATAGTGTCCCAAAGCCAATCGTCAGCCTGTTGACGGTTGTGCTCCTTTTGTATTAGTACATGAATTATAAATAAATAAAAGTTATTTTGGTATTTTTTCATCACAAATATTTCATCTTCTAATGAACTCCTGTGTTGTGGTGAAGTCCTTAGGACTATTTAGACTCGACAAAGGAGGATTTGTCGTTTAGTCCTTAAACATGTTCGCGACCAAATGATACGTTGTTACCAAGGACGACAATATTTATCGAGCATAGGTCGTTGTGTGCCATATGGGTTGGTTGTCCTCATAACCAAAGAGTGTGGAGACACTGGTATGGCATACAGGTGAGATGTAATGGTACATCTGCACTGAACGTGACCAACTCCGGAGCTATTTCTGCTGTCAAGATTTGCTCCGATGGGATATGGGTATAAATGTCCCTCCGACCTGAGACCGCCACGGTGACTTGCAAGCAACTCACTGCACTTAGGCATTGGACTACCTGAATTTCTAATTCAGTGATGGAAGGTTGCTGGGTGTAGTCAAGTACTTGACTTGTCGGTGCGTGTGTCAAGATGGGATTGACCACTCCAGTTTAGGAGCTGTGTACAGTCGTGTTTCAATTTAGCAAAACCTTGGCCAGGGTAGTCCTAGTGAGGAGTCACAGGACTAATTGAGTTGAGCACGATTCGGATGATATCATCAGGGTTGATAGTTTAACTCTGAGTCATCCTAAACACAGGGGTCAAAAGGGATGAATTATACGGTAACCATATTCACGTAGGTTCTGAATGTTGCGATTGCGATTATTCGACCTATCCGATCGTCGGGTACCATTGCTAGATGGTCACTTCGATTAGTACAGAAATGAGTTCCTGTGCTACCGGCTTAGGTTCGAACCTACGGGGTCACACACATTAGAGGTTCCTTTCTGATCTGATGGCTGATTATGAGTCTTATCTATCTGGGACTCTATGATTGAGAATTAGGATTCTCTAATCATGAGTTTCACACATTTTGGGTATCGAGGTCAAAATTTTGAATTTCGAATTTTGAATTTGAAATTTGAATTCTTTGATCAGGGTTTCATATCGATGGTCTCTGATGTCTGATTGCCCATCGGATTTGGACTCAACATTTATGAGAGGTTTAATTAGTAATTTAATCACTAATTAACTCAATTTGATTGAGTAATTATTTTTGGATCAAGTCCAATTGAATTGGATTCAGTTTGGATTGACCCGATTAGGTTAAATGTTGACCTAATCGCTAAGGTGGTTTAGTCCCTGATTTGATCAGGGGTTAGGTTTAGTTAATTCCTAATTTGATTAGGATTTTATTAAGCCTAATTAAGCCTAATTATGTTGGGTTTAATTTGGTCTAATTGTGCTCAACCTATTTTAAACTAGGTTGGCTCAATTTGAATCAAACCACCTTGTTTTAAATTCCCTGCGTCACCCAACTTCCTTGCACCCATTTGAATTCACGAGAAGAAACTTCTCGTGAAATTTTTCTCATGCAAAACCATTCCCCACATCCTCATTTGTGCGCCATATGGATGGATAAAACAATTAGTTAGCCATCCAAATTCAAAGCATGTTTGAATTTGAATGGATAACTTATCACTTGCCCTTTAATCCTTATCCATTTTGTGCGCCACATTACTTACACGACAAAAGGTTTCTCGTGAAAATTTTTCACACACAAAGAGCCACGCCCCTTCTCTTCTCACGCCCAAAAGGATAGGGATAAGTTGGTTTTCGTTTGAATTCAAATTTGATTTGAATTCAAATGTGTAACCTCTTGTCTTTATCCTCTCACGCGGATAAGACACATTCGACGTTGTTTTAAAAAGAGGAGAAAGGTGGGACGTGTGTAGAAAAATTAGGAGAGAAACTTTGGGGCGTGAGGAAGGCTTCTGCATAAGGTGAAGGTCCAAAACCTTCCGAGAGAAAAAGAAAGAAAAGAGAGAAAATTGGGCGCAGGGTTTTTGGTGTGTACCCTAGGGTTTCTACCTAGGGTTCGGGAAGTGAGATTGGTGTGCCACGAGTGTCGTGAGTCCACCAAATTTTAGAGAGAGATCCATCAACCTCTCAAGTAACTGTGCAGATGATCCGGAGCATCCGAGAAGTCGGCACACATCGATCGAAGGAGTTCGATCAACATCTGCCATCAAAAGGGTGAAATCACGAACTAGCATTCGTGAGGAGCTGATCAGACGGGAGCTTCATGTGGATGATCCGCAGAGGCCAGACAGTTGGGTGGCTGCGACGTGATGATCAGATCCCTCTGACGGTGATCAGATTGCGGTGATCGACTACCCGCAAAAGGTGATGTGTTCTGAACACAGTACTGTAAAACGTTTACTGATTCAAATTTGAATTTCAAATTTAAATGCATGCTGTTGTATCATATTTAGATCCTAGTGTAGGGTTAATTAGTATTAATTAATAAGATTAATTAATAATTCCACTGTAAAATAGTAATTTTGAAAAAATTTTAAAATTACCATTTTACCCCTGCACTAAATTTTCGCTTCAATTGGTATCAGAGCAGGTTCTAGAATATGATATACATATGCATGCGTAGATTAAGGTGTAATCTATAAGTTTAAATTTGAAATTCAAAATTCAAAATTCGAAATTCAAAAAGATTTGAAATTTGAAATTTGAAATTTGTTAGAAGTTTCAAATTTGAAATTCAAAATTTGAAATTTGAAATTTGGTTGAAATCTCAAATTTGAAATTTGAAATTTGAAATTCAAAATTCAAAATTTGAAATTTGAAATTGGGTTGAAATCTCAAATTTGAAATTTAAAATTTGAAATTCGAAATTTGAAATTTGAAATTCAAAATTCAAAATTTAAAATTCAAAGATTGAAAATTCGAAATTTGAAATTTGGTTGAAATCTCAAATTTGAAATTTAAAATTTGAAATTTGAAATTTGAAATTTGAAATTTGAAATTCAAAATTTAAATTTTGAAATTTGTATATTTAGATATACATGATCCAAGTACCAAGTAATCTAATTGGGTTGGTTGCCATGGCCGTCCGGTCATAGGAGAAAAGTAGGGTTTAAAGGCCCTCTCTTTCCATTCGATGGGGTCTCCTATGGCGGTAGGGGTGCCGATGCAATTATATCCCATGCCGATGAAGCAGCGAAAGGACTTAATTAAGAAATTAATCATGAATGTGTTAGATTAGATCTAAAAAAAATTTATGATTTATTTTGAGTTATTTTCTGTTATGAAATGAGCAATAGAATTACTGTTTATGAAATGTGCTGATCCGTTTGTGAAATGAGTTAACACAATTGGTGAACAGAAAATAAAATCTTTCAAATTTGAAAATTATTTTCGAAATGCCAAACCCTGACCCATCAGCCCAAGTACTTAATTAAAAGAATTAAGTGTTGTCTAGTAGGTCTAGAATTGTGAATTAAGACCTAAGACAATTGCATAAACTTTTGGGTCAATGGGTTAGATGAATTAGGTCCATAATTGGGTTAGACCTAAGGTTAGTTTAAAAAATGGACGAATTGGAGTAATTGGTCAAATCTAATCAAAAGTTGAATTAGATTAGGTCAAGGATACTCTAGACTCAACTTCAATAGTTGTAGTTGAATGGGTCCATGTCTTTAACTAGACCAAGATGGACTTAATTCATGGCTACGCGGTGGAGCTCTATTTACTAAGTTGATCAAAATTAAAACTAATGAACCGATTGGTGTCTAAGGTAAGTTCGGCAGTTTTGACCAGTGGTTCTTAAGCGGGAGCTACTCGCATTGATTCGATCATTGACGAGTTAATGGCAAATCCCCACCACTGATCTCACTTACCTGGCCAATCTGGTAAGTTAGATTTTGATTAGATCACTTGGTGATTAGAGCTCACCCATGTCATTAGGTAAATCAGTAAGACTGATTTAGGTGCTCCTAATGCCAGCTTTAATTAAATCCTTTTTAATCTGACTTGGTGAAGTCAGTGGGAGGATTGAAATTGGCTGGATGATTTCTTCTCTACTATTCTTTAATAAAATCTTCAAAATTATTAGGTCCCTAAAATGATTAAGTTATAATGATAACTAAGTCATAGCCTCCCATTAAGTGATTGATAATGAGTCCATTAGTTCAATGATCATTGGAGGCCCAAAGGCCTGGTGCTCATTGGCCAATGGAATTATTATTCATAATATGATAATTTGATTGAGTCTTTCTGATGGTGGTTAGGTTGGCCGGCCAAAGTCGGGCCTGATCATTTATTGGTCTGATTCACTAAATTAAGTCATGTTAATGGTTGGACCTAACCAGATCTTTTCAGTGGAGGCCAAAGCCTACTGATTAGGTTCTGGGGCAAAATCAATTACTAGAAGTTGTTTAGAGAAACAACTGGTTAAGAACCTACCCATAGATGCACATGGGTTGACCAACCAAAGTTGGGCTCGTGTGTAGTCTGTGTGGATTCTAGTACCCATTAAGGAATTAAAGTAATTTCTCGAATTGGAGGATGAGGCTACCAGTTCGTAAAAATATTGGGAAAAACTTTAGACTAAAGTCCAAGTCTTTAGTATTAATTTATGTACTAATAGAGGTCTCATTTTCCTTTAAGCAGCTATGGCCACTACCCTATCGCTCCGATCATTATTAGATAATGACAAGCTCATGGGACCCAATTTCGATAGCTGGTATCAAAAATTGAAAATCGTCCTTGAGCATGAACGGATCCTTTATGTAGTAACGGATCCAGCACCTGAGGAGCCAGCTCCGAACGCTAGTAAAGTGATCCGAGATACTTACTTGAAGTGGCTCAATGACCGCACCACCGTTCGATGTATTATGCTGGCTGCAATGAATGACGAGTTCAGCCGAAGGTTTGAGAACGCCCAGCCACAGGAGATGCTTCAAATGTTGAACGACTCCTTTGGCACGCCTGACGATGTTGAAAGGCACAAAACTAGTTGTGCTACTTTCAATGCTCGGATGAGGGATGGGGCCTCAGTCACTGATCATGTACTGTATATGATCGAGATGATTGAGCGCCTAAGCAAATTGGGCTTTCCTCTGCACGAGCAGCTCGGTAAGGATGCGATCCTTAATTCCTTGCCCAAGTCCTTCCTCCCATTCCTTACTCATTTTCGAATGACAAAGCCTGCAGTAAACTACCACGGATTGTTGGGGTTGCTGCAGAACTTTGAGAAGGATCACCAACTCCATAAGGAGTCGGTGAATGTAGTGGGAGGGTCTTCTTCTCGTCGTCAACCCTTTGGGAAGGGGAAGAAGAACAAGAAGAAGAAAAATAAGAAGGTGCAATCTCATGCTGGGACAGTAGCACGGGGTCAGACCAAGAAGCACAAGCATGACCAGAGCCAGGCGGAGTGCTTCTTTTGCAAGAAGCACGGGCATTGGAAGAGGAACTGTCCTCAATACATTGCCTCCCTGGACCCGAACAGGCCAAAGAAGAAGCAAGGTAATTATATGATAACTCCTTGCAACTTTTCGATTTGTGATACTACTGCCTGGGTATTGGATACCGGAAGCCCTTATCATATTTGTAATTCGATGCAGGGTCTACAGGTCAGTAGGAGATTTGATGAAGGCGAGAAGTTCCTGAATGTTGGAGATGGAAGCAAAGTTCCAGTTCTAGCTTTAGGAATCATGAGTCTTGTAATCAATTCTCGTAATGTAATTCTGAGTGAATGTCACTATTGTCCAAGTTTTTTATTAAATATTATTTCTGTAGGCCTTTTGGCCATGTACGGTTATGATTTTTTAATAAAAAGAAATATTTGCAATATCATTTTGAATGGTGTTACAATATTTGTTGGACAATTAAATAATAGAATTTACTTACTATCACAGCCTGTTAATGTGGTTCAAAAATTCGATAAACGCTCTAGAATAGATAATGTGTCAGAAGTCTACCTTTGGCACTGTAGGCTAGGTCATATCAATAAGAACAGGATAAACAGGTTGGCTCAAGAAGGAATTCTTGAAGTTAGTGATTGTGAATCACTTCCAACCTGTGAGTCCTGTCTTCTTGGAAAGATGATCAAGTCACCTTTTACTGGAAAAGGTGAGCGAGCCAGTGAACTCTTAGGTCTGGTACATTCTGATGTATGTGGACCCATGAGCTCAAGTGCAAGAGGTGGATTTTTCTACTTCATAACCTTCACAGACGACCTATCTAGGTATGGGTATGTCTATTTAATGAAGCATAAGTCGGAATCATTTGAAATGTTCAAACTATTCCGAAATGAGGTAGAAAAACAAACTGGGAAGTGTATTAAAACTCTTCGATCTGATCGAGGAGGTGAATACCTTTCCAATGAGTTTCTGACGTATCTAGGGGAGAATGGGATTCTCTCTCAGTGGACTCCTCCTGGAACACCACAGCATAATGGTGTGTCTGAAAGGAGGAATCGGACCCTGTTAGACATGGTTCGATCCATGATGGGGTTTGCTGGTCTGCCGATCTCCCTCTGGGGATATGCGCTCGAATCGGCTTGTTACCTTCTAAATAGAGTTTCAAGTAAGTCTGTAGCCAAAACGCCATATGAGATATGGATAGGACGTAAGCCAGTACTCTCGTACCTTAGGGTTTGGGGGTGTCCGGCTTATGTTAAACGTTTAATTACAGACAAGCTTGGACCTAGGTCTGACAAGTGTAATTTTATAGGGTACCCAAAAGAGACCAAAGGGTATTATTTCTACCTTGCTGATGAGCAAAAGGTGTTTGTCAGCCTTAAGGCAATCTTTTTAGAAAAGGAGTTCCTTAGTGAAGGAACTGTTGCCTCTAAAGTCGAACTTGACGAAGTTCGACAGGTGGAAAAACCGACACATGTTACTGAACCTGAACCGGATTTGATTAGATCAGATCCGGAGCCCATTGATTATGCACCCTTAAGGCGGTCTGGTAGAGTACCACATCAACCGGACAGATACTATGGTTTCTTGGTCCGAGATGGTGATCCTATCGAACTTGATGAAAATGATGAGGATCCGATCACCTACATGGATGCAATGCAGAGACCTGACTCTGAGAAATGGCTAGAGGCCATGAAATCCGAAATGGAGTCCATGAAGGTCAACGATGTGTGGACATTGGTTGACCCACCCGAAGGAGTAAAACCCATAGGGTGTAAGTGGGTCTTCAAAAGGAAGAGGGGTGCAGATGGAAAGGTGGAGACCTATAAAGCCCGTCTGGTTGCCAAGGGATATCGTCAACGTTATGGTATAGACTATGACGAGACATTTTCTCCTGTGGCAATGCTCAAATCCATTCGGATTATGCTTGATATAGCTGCCCATCTGGACTATGAAATCTGGCAGATGGATGTGAAGACAGCTTTCCTAAATGGAGAGCTGGACGAAGAGGTGTATATGATACAACCTGAAGGGTTCACATCCACAGATGAGTCTAAGGTGTGCAAGCTACAGAGGTCCATTTATGGACTTAAGCAGGCATCTCGGAGTTGGAACATACGTTTTGATAGGACGATCAAAACGTATGGCTTCGTTAAGAACGGAGAAGAACCCTGCATTTATAAGTGGGCTAATGGTCCAGCAGTAGTATTTCTTGTATTGTATGTGGATGACATTCTCTTAGTCGGGAATGATGTCCCTGCATTACAGGGAATAAAGATTTGGCTATCGTCACAGTTCTCCATGAAGGATCTGGGAGAAGCTTCCTACATCCTAGGGATGAGGATCTATAGGGATAGATCCAAAAAGTTGCTTGGCTTATCCCAGTCCACGTACATTGATACTATGCTGAAAAGGTTCAGCATGGAAAATTCCAAGAAAGGCTATCTACCGATAGGCCATGAAATTTCTCTCTCGAAGAGGGATTGTCCGACAACACCTCAAGAGAGAGAGCGTATGGGTAGGATTCCATATGCTTCGGCAGTGGGATCTATCATGTACGTCATGACATGTACACGACCAGATGTGGCATACTCACTAGGGGTAGTGAGTAGATACCAATCTGATCCAGGAGAGAATCACTGGAAGGTTGTTAAAACCATCCTGAAGTATTTGAGAAATACTAAGGACCAGTGGCTTATATATGGTGAATCGGACTTGAGACTTATAGGGTTTACAGACTCTTGTTTCCAGTCTAATCGAGATGATAGCAAGAGTGTGTCAAACCACCTTGTTTTAAATTCCCTGCGTCACCCAACTTCCTTGCACCCATTTGAATTCACGAGAAGAAACTTCTCGTGAAATTTTTCTCACGCAAAACCCTTCCCCACGTCCTCATTTGTGCACCATATGGATGGATAAAATAATTAGTTAGCCATTCAAATTCAAAGCATGTTTGAATTTGAATGGATAACTTATCACTTGCCCTTTCATCCTTATCCATTTTGTGCGCCACATTACTTACACGAGAAAAGGTTTCTCGTGAAACTTTTTCATGCACAAAGAGCCACGCCCCTTCTCTTCTCACACCCAAAAGGATAGGGATATGTTGGTTTTTATTTGAATTCAAATTTGATTTGAATTCAAATGTGTAACCTCTTGTCTTTATCCTCTCACGCGGATAAGACACGTTTGACGTTGTTTTAAAAAGAGGAAAAAGGTGGGACGTGCGTAGAAAAATTAGGAGAGAAACTTTGGGGCGTGAGGAAGGCTTCTGCGTAAGGTGAAGGTCCAAAACCTTCCGAGAGAAAAAGAAAGAAAAGAGAGAAAATTGGGCGCAGGGTTTTTGGTGTGTACCCTAGGGTTTCTACCTAGGGTTCGGGAAGTGAGATTGGTGTGCCACGAGTGTCGTGAGTCCACCAAATTTTAGAGAGAGATCCATCAGCCTCTCAAGTAATTGTGCAGATGATCCGGAGCATTCGAAAAGTCGGGACACATCGATCGAAGGAGTTCGATCAACATCTGCCATCAAAAGGGTGAAATCACGAACTAGCATTCGTGAGGAGCTGATCAGACGGGAGCTTCGTGTGGACGATCCGCAGAGGCCAGATTGTTGGGTGGCTGCGACGTGATGATCAGAGCCCTCCGACGGTGATCAGATTGCGGTGATCGACTACCCACAAAAGGTGATGTGTTCTGAACACAGTACTGTAAAATGTTTACTGATTCAAATTTGAATTTCAAATTTAAATGCATGCTGTTGTATCATATTTAGATCCTAGTGTAAGGTTAATTAATATTAATTAATGAGATTAATTAATAATTCCGCTGTAAAATAGTAATTTTGAAAAAGTTTTAAAATTATCATTTTGCCCCTGCACTAAATTTTCGCTTCAGCCATGAGTTGACTCATGGGTCGACTCATGGATTTCAAACATGCATAACTTTCAAAATACAAGTCCAAAAATAATGAAATTTTTGCCAATGGATCACAAATCTTTTGTTCTATTATTTAATACTTTCAAATTAGGGTTTTGGTAAAATTATGATTTTGCCCCTGAAGAGCAATGGGTCTTTTTCAAATGAAAATTATTAGTACCCCTTCAACTGCTTTGTAATCATCAAAATCAATCTAAGGAGCAACAAAGCTGTTGGGTGTAGTCAAGTACTTGACTTGTCGGTACGTGTGTCAAGATGGGATTGACCACTCTAGTTCAGGAGCTGTGTATAGTCGTGTTTTAATTTAGCAAAACCTTGGCCAGGATAGTCTTAGTGAAGAGTCACAAGACTGATTGAGTTGAGCACGACTCGGATGATCTAATTAGGGTTAACAGTTTAACCCTGAGTCATCCTATACACAGGGGTCAAAAGGGATGAATTATACAGTAACCATATTTACATAAGCTCTGAGTGTTACGATTGTGACTATTCGACCTATCTGGTCATCAGGTACCATTGCTAGATGGTCACTTCGATTAGTACAGGAATTGGTTCTTGTACTACTGGCTTAGGTTCGAACCTGCGGGGTCACACACATTAGAGGTTCCTATCTGATCTGATGGCTGATGAAGAGTCCTGATATTTGTGGACTATAAGTCCTACATGTCTGAAACTCTATGATCGAAAATCAAGATTCTCTGATCACAAGTCCCACACATTTTGGGTACCGGGGTCAAGAGTCCCACTGATTTGGGACTCTTCGATCAAGATTTCATATTGATGAACTTTGATACCCGATTGCCCATCGGATTTGGACTCAATATTTATGAGAGGTTTAATTAGTGATTTGATCACTAATTAACTCAATTTAATTGAGTAATTATTTTTGGATCAAGTCCAATTGAATTAGATTCAGTTGGGTTTGATCTGATTAGGTTAAGAGTTGACCTAATCATCGAGATGGTTTGGTCCCTGATTTGATCAGGGGTTGGGCTTAGTCAATTTCTGATTTGATTAAGATTTTATTGAGCCTAATTAAATCTAAATAAGTTGGGTTTAAATTAGTCTAATTGGTCCTAACTTATTTGGTTCAATTAGGTTGGTTTAAATAATGAAACCACCTTGACCCAAACTCCCTGCGCCACCTCACATCCACTGCGCCCATTTGAATTCACGAGAAGGAATTTCTCATTAATTTTTTCTCACGCAAAGCCCTCCCCACACCCACTTTTGTGCACCATATGGATGGATAAAGCTGATTAGTTAACCATTCAAATTCAAAGCATGTTTGAATTTGAATGGATAACTTATCTCTTATGCCTTCAGGCTTATCCATCTTGTGCGCCACATAACTTACACGAGAAAAATTTCTCGTGAAACCTTTCCACACACAAAGAGTCCATGCCCTTCTCTTCTCATGCCATAAGTGGATAGGGATGAGTTGGTTTGCATTTAAATTCAAACTCAATTTGAATTCAATTGTGCAACCACTTATCTTTATCCTCTCACGCGGATAAGACACGTTCGATATTGTTTTAAAAAGAGGAGAAAGGTAGGGCATGCGTAGAAATTTTTGGAGAGAAAGTTTGGGGCGTGAGAAACCTTTCTGCATGAGGTGAAAGTCCAAAACCTTCTGAGAGAAAAAGAAAGAAAAGAAAGAAAAAAGGGTGCAGAGTTTTTCTTAGTGTACCTTAGGGTTTCAGCCTGGGGTTCGGGAAGTGAGAAGGTGAGCTACGAGTGTCGTGAGTCCACCAAATTTTAAAGAGATCTTCAACATCCTCTCAAGCATATCTGTTGATGATCCGAAGCATCCAAAGAATCGACAGACATCGATCGAAGGAGTTCGATCAGCATCAGTCGTCGAAAGTGCTCTACAACGAGCTAGCACCCGTGACGAGCCGATCAGACCAGGAGCCTCATGTGGATGATCTGCAGAGGCCAGACATACTGTGTGGCTACATCAGATTGCGGTGATCTACTATCCGCACAAAGGTATTGTGTTCTGAACATATTACGGTAAAGTGTTTACTGTTCAAATTTGAATTTCAAATTTAAATGCATACATGCTGTATATCATATTTAGATCCTAGTGTAGGATAAATATATGTTAATTAATTAGATTAATTAATATTTTTCACTATAAAATTATAATTTTAAAAAAGTTTTAAAATTACCATTTTACCCCTGCATTGAATTTCACTTCAAATGGTATCAGAGCAGGTTTTAAGATATGATATATGAATTTGAATGCATAGATTAAGTTGTAATCTAAAAGTTTAAATTTGAAATTTAAAATTCAAAATTTAAAATTTGAATTTTGAAAGTTGTTCAAAATTCAAAATTCAAACATTTGAATTTCAAAATTTGAAATTTGAATTTCAAAATTTAAAATTTGAAATTCCAAATTCAAAAATTTGAAATTTAAAATTTAAAATTTGAAATTTGGTTGAAATTTCAAATTTAAAATTCAAAATTTAAAATTCAAAATTTAAAATTCAAAATTTAAAATTCAAAAATTTAAAATTTAAAATTTGTTTGAAATTTAAAAATCAAAATTTAAAATTTGAAATTTGAAATTTAAATTTTAAATTTGATATATTTAGATATACATGATCCAAGTAGCAAGTAATCGAATTGGGTTGGTTGCCATGACCGTCCGGTCATAGGAGAAAAGTAGGGTTTAAAGGTCCTCTCCTCCCATTCGATGGGGTCTCCTATGGTGGTAGGGGTGTCGGTGTAATTATATCTCATGCAGATGAAGCAGCGAAAGGACTTAATTGTAAAGGTTTAATTATAAAATTTATCATGAATGTGTTAGATTAGATCTAAAGAAATATTCATGATTTATTTTGATTGAGTTATTTTCTATTATGTAATTAGTAATAGGATTGCTATTTATGAAATATGCTGATCTATTTGTGAAATGAGTCAACATATTTGGTGCACAAAAAATAAAACCTTTCAAATTTGAAAATTATTTTCAAAAAGCCAAACCCTGACCCATCAGCCCAAATACTTAATTAAAAGAATTAAGTGTTGTCAAGTTGGTCTAGAATTATGAATTAAGACCTAAGACAATTGCATAAACTTGTGGGTCAATGGGTTAGATGGATTAGGTCCATAATTGGATTATACCTAAGGTTAGCTTAAAGAAATGGACTAAATTAGAGTAATTGGTCAAATCTAATCAAAAGTTGAATTAGATTAGGTCAAGGACACTCTAGACTCAACTCCAATTGTTATAGTTGAATGGGTCCATGTCTTTAACTAGACCAAGATGGACTTAATTCATGGCTATGCGATGGAACCCTATTTACTAAGTTGATCAAATTAAAACTAATGAATCGGTTGGTGTTTAAGGTAAGTTCGGCAGTTTGACTAGTGGTTCTTAAGTGGGAGCTACTCGCATTGATTCGATATCTGTCAAGTTAATGGCATATCCCCACCACTGATCTCACTTATCTGGCCAACCTGGTGAGTTAGGTTTTGATTAGATCACTTAGTGATTAGGGCTCACCCATGTCATTAGGTAAATCAATGTGACTGATTTAGGTGCTCCTAACACCGGCTTTAATTAAATCTTTTTTAATCTAATTTGGTGAAGTCAGTGGGAGGATTGAAATTGGCTGATTAATTTCTTCTCTTCTATCCTTTAAGAAATCCTCAAAAATTATTAGGTCCCTAAAATGATTAAGTTATAGTGATAACTAAGTCATAGCCTCCCATTAAGTGAGTGATAATGAGTCCATTAGTTTAATAATCATTGGAGGCCCAAAGGCCTGGTGCTTATTGACTAATGGAATTATCATTCATAGTATGATAATTTGGTTTGAGTCTTTCTGATGGTGGTCAGGTTGGCTGGCCAAAGTCGGACCTGATCATTTATTGGTCCGATTCACCAAATCAAGTCATGTTAATGGTTGGACCTAACCAGATCTTTTCAATGGAGGCCAAAGCCTACTGATTAGGTTCTGGAGCAAAATTGATTACTAAAAGTTGTTTACAGAAACAACTGGTTATGAACCTACCCATAGATGCACATGGGTTGACCAACCAAAGTTGGCTCGTGTGTAGTCTGTGTGGATTCTAGTACCCACTAAGGAATTAAAGTAATTCCTTGAATTGGAGGTTGAGGCTACCAATTCCTAAAATATTGGGAGAAACTTTAGACTAAAGTCTAAATCTTTAGTATTAATAATTTCTGTACTAGTAGAGGTCTAGTTTTCCTTTATGCAGCTATGGCCACTATCCTGTCATTTCGGTCATTATTAGATAATGACAAGCTCATGAGACCGAATTTTGATAGCTGGTATCGAAAATTAAAAATCATCCTTGAGCATGAGTGGATCCTTTATGTAGTATCAGATCCGGCATCAGAGGAGCCAGCCCCAAACACTAGAGGCACGGTCTGAGACACTTACCAGAAGTGGCTCAATGACCGCACCACCGTTCGGTGCATTATGCTGGCGGTAATGAATGATGAGTTCAGCCGCAGGTTTGAGAATGCCTAGCCTAAGGAGATGCTTCAAATGTTGAATGACTCCTTTGGCATGCTTGACGATGTTGAAAGGCACAAAACTAGTTGTGCCATTTTCAATGCTCGGATGAGGGATGGGGCCTCAGTCACTGATCATGTACTGTACATGATCAAAATGATTGAGTGCCTAAGTAAACTGGGCTTTCCCCTGCACGAGCAGCTCGGGAAGGATGCGATCCTTAATTCATTGCCCAAGTCCTTCCTCCCCTTTCTTACTCATTTTCGAATGACAAAGCCTACAGTAAACTACCATGGCTTGTTGGGGTTGCTGCAGAACTTTGAGAAGGACCACCAGCTCCATAAGGAGTCGGTGAATGTTGTGGGAGGGTCTTCTTCTGGTCGTCGACCCTTTGAGAAAGGAAAGAAGAACAAGAAGGTGCAGCCGCATGCTGGGACGTCTGAACAGGGTCAGACCAAGAAGTGCAAGCCTGACCAGAGCCAGGCAGAGTGCTTCTTTTGCAAGAAGCAGGGGCATTGAAAGAGAAACTATCCTCTATACATTGCCTCCCTGGATCCAAACAGACCGAAGAAAAAGTAAGGTAATTATATGATAACACCTTGCAACTTTTCATTTGTGATACTACTGCCTGAGTATTAGATACTGGAAGCCCTTATCATATTTGCAATTTGATGCAGGGTGTGCAGGTCAGTAGGAGATTTGATGATGGCGAGAGGTTCCTGAACGTTGGAGATGGAAGCAAAGTTCCAGTTCTAGCTTTAGGAATCATGAACCTTGTAATCAATTCTCATAATGTAATTCTAAGTGAATGTCACTATTGTCTAAGTTTTTTATTAAATATTATTTCTGTAGGCCTTTTGGCCATGTACGGTTATCAATTTTTAATAAAAAAAAATGTTTGCAGTATCATTTTGAATGGTGTTACAATGTTTGTTAGACAACTAAATAATGAAATTTACTTACTGTCACAGCCTGTTAATGTGGTTCAAATCTCTGGTAAACATCCTAGAATAGATAATGTGTCAGAAGTCTACCTTTGGCACTGTAGGCTAGGTCATATCAATAAGAACATGATGAACAGGTTGGCTCAAGAAGGAATTTTTGAAGTTGGTGATTGTGAATCACTTCCAACTTGTGAGTCCTGTCTTCTTGGGAAGATGACCAAGTCACCTTTTATTGGAAAAGGTGAGCGAGCCAGTGAACTCTAAGGTCTGGTACATTCTGATGTATGTGGACCCATGAGCTCAAGTGCAAGAGGTAGATATTTCTACTTCATAACCTTCACAGACGACCTATCGAGGTATGGGTATGTTTATTTAATGAAGCATAAGTCAGAGTCATTTGAAATGTTCAAACTATTCCAAAATGAGGTAGAAAAATAAATTGGGAAGTGTATTAAAACTCTTCGATCTGATTGAGGAGGTGAATATATTTTCAATAAATTTTTGACATATTTAAGAGAGAATAGGATTCTCTCTCAGTGGACTCCTCTTGGAACACCACAACATAATGGTGTGTCTGAAAGGAGGAATCGGACCTTGTTAGACATGGTGCGATCCATGATGGGGTTTGCTGGTCTACCGATCTCTCTCTGGGGATATGCACTTGAATCAGCTTGTTACCTTCTAAATAGAGTTTCGAGTAAGTCTGTAACCAAAACGCCATATGAGTTATGGATAGGACGTAAGCCAGTACTCTCGCACCTTAGGGTTTGGAGGTGTCTGGTTTATGTTAAACGTTTAATTACGGACAAGCTTGGACCTAGGTCTGACAAGTGTAATTTCATAAGGTACTCAAAAGAGACCAAAGGGTATTATTTCTACCTAGCTGATGAGCAAAAGGTGTTTGTCAGCCTTAAGGCAATCTTTTTAGAAAAGGAGTTTCTTGGTGAAGGGATAGTTGCCTCTAAGGTCGAACTTAAGGAAGTTCGACAGGTGAAAAAATCGACACAAATAGCTGAACCTGAACCAGATTTGGTTAGATTAGATCCGAAGCCCATTGTTCCTGCACCCTTAAGGCGATCTGGTAGAGTACCACGTCAACCGGATAGATACTATGGTTTCTTAGTCCGGGATGGCGATCCTATCGAACTTGATGAAAACGATGAGGATCCGATCACCTACATGGATGCAATGCAAAGACCTGACTCTGAGAAATGGCTAGAGGTCATGAAATCCGAAATAAAGTCCATGAAGGCCCACGATGTGTGGACATTGGTTGACCCACCCGAAGGAGTAAAACCCATAGGGTGTAAGTGGGTCTTCCAGAGGAAGAGGGGCGCAGACGGAAAGGTGAAAACCTATAAAGCCCGTCTGATTGCCAAGGGATATCGTCAACGTTATGGTATAGACTATGACGAGATATTTTCTCCTGTGGCAATGCTCAAATCCATTCGGATTATGCTTGCGATAGCTGCCCATCTGGACTATAAAATCTGGCAGATGGATGTGAAGACAGCTTTCCTAAATGGAGAGTTGGACGAAGAGGTGTATATGATACAAGCTGAAGGATTCACATCCACAGATGAGTCTAAGGTGTGCAGGCTACAGAGATCCATTTATGGACTTAAGCAGGCATCCCGGAGTTGGAACATACATTTTGATAGGACGATCAAGACGTATGGCTTCGTTAAGAATGGAGAAGAGCCCTGCATTTATAAGTGGGCTAATGGTCCAGGAGTAGTATTTCTTGTATTGTATGTGGATGACATTCTCTTAATCGAAAATGATGTCCCTGCATTACAGGGAATAAAGATTTGGCTGTCGTCACAATTCTCCATGAAGGATCTGGGTGAAGCTTCCTACATCCTAGGGATGAGGATCTATAGGGATAGATCTAAAAGGTTGCTTGGCTTATCCCAGTCCACGTACATTGATACTATGCTGAAAAGGTTCAGCATGGAGAATTTCAAGAAAGACTATCTACCGATAGGCCATGGAATTTCTCTCTCGAAAAGGGATTGTCCGACAACACCTCAAGAGACAGAGCGTATGGGTAGAATTTTATATGCTTCAGTAGTGGGATCTATCATGTACGCCATGACATGTACATGACCAGATGTGGCATACTCACTAGGGGTAGTGAGTAGATACTAATCTGATCCAGGAGAGAATCACTGGAAGGTTGTTAAAACTATCCTGAAGTATTTAAGAAATACTAAGGACCAGTGGCTTATTTATGGTGAATCGGATTTGAGACTTATAGGGTTTACAAACTTTAGTTTTTAGTCTGATCACAATGACAGCAAGAGTGTGTCGGAATTTATTTTTACCCTTAATGGTGGGGATGTCTGCTGGAAGAGTTTCAAGCAGCACACAGTGGCTGATTCAGTTTGCGAGGCGGAGTATGTCGCTGCATCAGATGCTGCCAAAGAATCGATGTGGCTGAGAAAATTCATCACCGAGCTCGGAGTAGCACCCTCCCTTGTTGGTCCAGTTCTGCTCTACTGTGACAGCTCTGGAGCCATTGCTCAGGCGAAGGAACTGAAGGCACACCAGTGGACGAAGCATATTCTGTGCCGCTACCATCTCATCCGAGAAATCATGGATCGAGGTGACGTCAACCTTCAGAAGATCGATAGAAAAGAGAACCTGACCGACCCATTCACTAAAGCCATTGTGGTGAAGGAGTTCGATGACTTCAAGTCGAAGATGGGTATTAGATACTGCACTGATTGGCTTTAAGCCAAGTGGGAGATTGTTGGAAATAGTGTCCCAAAGCCAATCGTCAACCTGTTGACGATTGTGCTCCTTTTGTATTAGTACATAAATCATAAATAAATAAAAGTTATTTTGATATTTTTCATCACAAATTATCATCTTCTAATTAACTCCTGTGTTATGGTGAAGTCCTTAGGACTATTTAGACTCGACAAAGGAGGATTTGTCATTTAGTCTTTAAATCTGTTCGCGACCAAATGATACATTGTTACCAAGGACAACAATGTTTATCGAGCATAGGTCGTTGTGTGCCATATAGGTTGGTTGTCCTCTTAACCAAGGAGTGTGAAGACACTGATATGGCATACAGGTGAGATATAAGGGTACATCTGTACTGAACATGACCGACTCCGGAGCTATCTCTGCTGTCAAGATTTGCTTTGATGGGATATGGGTATAAATGTCCCTCCGACTTGAGACCGCCACAGTGACTTGCAAGCAACTCACTGCACTTAGGCACTGGACTACCTGAATTTCTAATTCAGTGATGGAAGGCTGCTGGGTGTAGTCAAGTACTTGACTTGTCGGTGCGTGTGTCAAGATGGGATTGACCACTCCAGTTCAGGAGCTGTGTACAATCGTGTTTGAATTTAGCAAAATTTTGACCAGGGTAGTTCTAGTGAAGAGTCACAGGACTGATTGAGTTGAGCACGACTCGAATGATCTAATCAGGGTTGACAGTTTAACCTTGAGTCATCCTATGCACAGGGGTCAAAAGAGATGAATTATACAGTAACAATATTCACGTAGGTTCTGAGTGTTGCGATTGCGACATTTTGACCTATCCGATCGTCGAGTACCATTGCTAGATGGTCACTTCGATTAGTACAGGAATTGATTTCTGTGCTACCGGCTTACGTTCGAACCTGCAGGGTCACACACATTAGAGGTTCCTATCTGATCTGATGGCAGATGAAGAGTCCTAATATTCATGGACTATGAGTCCTACGTGTCTGGGACTCTATGATCGAGAATCAGGATTCTCTGATCACAAGTCCCACACATTTTGGGTACCGAGGTCAAGAGTCCCACTGGTTTGGGACTCTTCGATCAAGGTTGCATATTGATGAACTTTGATACCGATTTTCCATCAGAGTTGGACTCAATATTTATGAGAGGTTTAATTAGCAATTTGATCACTAATTAACTCAATTTGATTAAGTAATTATTTTTGGATTAAGTCCAATTGAATTGGATTCAGTTGGGTTTGACCTGATTAGGATAAGAGTTGACCTAACTATTGGAGCACGATCTCGACTTCTCCCATGGACCTTGGGTGCAGCGGAACCAGCAACAAACAAATCTGGAGACTTCTGGACTCGATCGAAGGCCCTTGATGAAATCAACTTGGTTGTTGTCTTCTTCGTCAGCCTTTCGTTCCAGATGAAGAACGCCTCTAAGATCACCTCTAAAAAATCCAAGATCTGGTACCCAACTAGATCAGGCCTGGACCGAAGTTTTTCAATTCATTGATCTCAAATCAGGATATTCTAGATAGAGAAGAAGGTAGATAGAACCAGACCTTACAGATCTGTCCTGCTGCGGCCTTTCCTGTAGATCTGTTGATGGAGATCTCACCCGTGCCTCAAACGACCTCAGATCAACTCCAGATCTGAGAGAAACTTGTACCAACCTCTTCTCAAGAGATTTCAAATCTTGGACCTGATGTTTGGGTGGCTACAAGAGAGGGAGGAGAGAGAGAGTTGGCGGCACAAAGGGGGAGGGGCTAGTGCCTCCCCTTGCTTCTCCTACCTTTTTGGGACCTGGCGGCAAGAAACCCTAGGGTTTCTTGCTCCTGGGGCATGGAGAATAGTTGGAGAGAGAGGGAGAAGAGAGAGAGATACTTGGGAGAAAGAGTTTTCATATTTCTTGACTTAATCAAACCTATACAGTGCATGTATATATAAACACAGGGTCAAGTGACCCAAACCCAAAACTCCCTTGACCAACTCTATGGGAGATTAGGTTAACCCAAGCCCATGTACACCTATGACTCGACCTAATCTCACCTATCCTAGGTCCAGACTTGGCCCATAAAGAGTTGATCCCTTGAGGCCCACATAACCTAGACCTCAAGAACCTGAAAGGCCCACAGCCTTTCAACCTAGGGCCCAACTAGCCCTAGAGCCTCCATGAAGCCCTCATGAATGATGGACCTTGGCCTTAGCCTTGGTCCCCTGGGCCTTGGGCACACCACCTGGATCACAACAATCTCCACCTTGGTGTCCCAAGGCCTCAACCAGCTCCACTCTGTCCATCAGTCGAATCAGCTCAACACATCTCTGAAAGCTGTCCCGTAGAAGTACCTTCGTAAGTGCATCAGCTGGGTTCTCCTTGGTGTGTACCTTTACCAGCTCCACCTTGCCATCCTCCACAAGCTTCCTAATTCGATGATACCAAATGTCGATGTGCTTTGTCCTTGCATGATAGACTGAGTTCTGTGCTAATAGAAGTACACTCTGGCTGTCACAGTGCACTCTAATGGCCTCCTGAGTAAGGCCCATCTCTGTCAACAAATCCTTCAACCAAATTGCCTCCTTAGCTGCTTCTGTCAGCCTGATATACTCTGCCTCTGTAGTGGATAGGGCCGTAATAGGCTGCAGACTCAATCTCCAAGAAATAGGACCTCTATACAGGCTAAAGATGAAGCCTGTCGTAGACCTCCAGATATCCACATCTCCATCGAAGTCTGCATCTACATAACCGCCAATCAGCCCTTGAGCCTCCCTGGACATGCCAAAGTATCCCACTGCACCTCCTCGCTATTCGTAGCAGATGCCAACTCCAACTGAACCCGTCAGGTATCTGAATATCCACTTCAGAGCTCTCCAGTGCTCCCTGCCAGGCTGTGCCATGAACCTACTAACCTGACTCACTGCATGAGCGATGTCTGGCCTACAACAGACCATCACATACATCAACCTCCCAACTACTGAAGCATAAGGAATCGTATCCATCTCCTGAGCCTCCACCTCAGTTTATGGCACCATGGTCTTCGAGAGTCTGAAGTGACCGGCAAGTGGCAGCTCCGTCGGCTTTGCTCCCTTCATCCCGAACCTCTCTAAGACCTTCTGTATGTAGCCCCCCTGAGATAGTGCAGCACCCTTCGGGCTCGGTCACTGAAAATCTCCATGCCTAGGATTTTCCTTGTAGGGCCCAAATCCTTCATCTCAAACTCCCGAGATAAGGATGCCTTCAGATCCTGCATAACCTTCCTACTCTTGCATGCTATAAGCATGTCATCCACATACAAGAGTAGGAACATTCTAGAACCATCCTCAAGAGATTGAACATAAACACAGGGATCAAACTCGCACCTGGAAAGTCCAATGCTGCGCACATAGGAGACGAACCACTTGTACCATTGCCTCGGCGACTGCTTCAGCCCGTACAGCGACTTCTGTAACAAACAAATCTTTCCCTCTGATCCTGGATCCCTGAAATTGGGTGGCTGCTCCATGTAAATCCTCTCCTCCAAATGCCCATGGAGGAACGCCGTCTTGACATCCATCTACTCTAGCTCTAAATCCTGAGCTGCTACAATGCTCAGCAACACTTTGATGGAAGTATGTCTGACGACGGGAGAGAAGACCTCGCTGATGTCGATGCCTTCCTTCTAGGAGTATCCCTTGGCCACTAATCTCGCCTTGAATCTGATACCTCCCTGCTCTGAAGGCCCTTCCTTGTGACTGTAGACCCATTTGCAGCCAATGGGCCTCTTCCCCTGTGGCAACTGCACCAATCGCCACGTCTGATTCTGGTGGAGAGACTGCATCTCCTCGGACATCGCCTGGATCCACTGCTCTCTATCCTGGCTCTCAATAGCCTCCTGATACATATATGGGTCTCCATTCACTATCACCAGGGCATATGACAACATCTCCTCGAAGCCATATCGGTCTGGTTGCCTGCTGGTCCTCTTAGGCTTGTGTAGGGCAACACCGATATCAGTCCTCGGTCCAGCTCACTCTTGCTGGACCTCTCCACCTCGATCATCCGTCTGAGTCCTCTCCACCTATGAAGACACCTTAGGTAGGTTCTCCACCTGAATGTCATATCCTCCTATAGTACCTACAAGAGGCAAAATCAAAGAGGTAAGTTGTCCAGCAGCGCCCTGCTGGACCTCCTCCTACTCCTGCTGCTCCTCCATGCCTGCTTGCCTCCGTAGGACTGACTCCTCATCAAAAATCACATCCCGACTAATGATGACCTTCTTTTCCAAGGGATCCCACAGCCTGTATCCCTTAACTCCTCGTGGATAGCCTAGAAACACCGTCTTGCGTGATCTGGCATCTAGCTTGCTCCGCTCACCAGCTCCAATGTGCACATAGGCCGTGCACCCAAATACCCGTAGATGGCCCAGCCCAATTGTCCTCCCAGACCACACCTCCTCTGAAAGCCTGCCATCCAACCTGGTGTGAGGTGACCGATTGACCAAGTAACCCGCTGCATCAACTGTGTCAACCCAGAATGCCTTTGGAAGCCCTGCCTGCAGCCTCATGCATCATGCCTTTTCCAGAAGTGTTCTGTTCATCCTCTCGGCCACCCCATTCTACTGTGGAGTCCCCTTAACTAAGAAGTGTCTCCTGATTCCACACTCCTCACAGTAATCCTGGAACTCTCTACTGGTGTACTCCCCACCATTGTCTGACCTCAGACACTTCACGCTCCTCCCCTACTCCTTCTCCACCTCAGCTCTCCAGATCTTGAACTTGGTGAAGACCTCTGACTTCTCTCTCATGAAGTAAATCCAGAGTTCTCTTGAGAAATCATCAATCAGGGTCATGAAGTATCTGGCTCCATTCCTAGCTGAAACTGGGGCTGGTCCCCACACATCCGTGTGTACTAACTCCAGAGGGGCTGCACTGCAGGTTGTACTGATGTTGAACTGAACTCTCCTCTACTTTCCCATCTGGCAAGGCTCATAGATCTCCCCTGTAGCACCATCCTCCAGATCAGAGATGAGTCCTCTCCTGCTCAACTCCCTCAGCCCCTTGTCACCCATGTGACCTAGGCGGTAGTGCCACATCCTGTAAGCCCCCTGCTGGTCCTGTGCTGCAGCTGCTGCATCAGACTCTCCAGTCACCACAGATCCCTCCATGCAATAGAGGTTATTGTCCAACCTCCTGCCTCTCATCACCACCATAGCTCCATTGGAGATGTTCAATACTCCACTTCTAGCCCTACTGCTGAAGCTGTATCCACTGCGCTCCAAGTAGCCTAGTATCATCAAATTCTTTTCCAGCTCCGGGACGTGCTTTACATTTGTCAATGTCCTCACAATCCCATCAAACATCCTCACCCTGACTGTCCCTATCCCAGCCATCTTGCAAGGATGATTGTCGCCTAGAGTCACTGATCCCTCATCTGTCTTGGGGTATGTCGCAAACTAAGACCTGTGTGGTGTGTAGTCATGTGAGCACGCAGAGTCTAGTGTCCACTCCTCTGTGTAATGCCTGTGACCATCTGATACCACAAGTAGATCATCCTCCACCTGCTACCCAGCAACTGCACTCACTGATTCTGAGCCACTTCTTTCTCCCTTCTTGCTCTTCCATAGTGGACATTCTCGCTTGAAGTGTCCGAACTCGTTGCACTTGAAGTATTTTATCTCTTTCTTTCCCTTCCTGGACTTGGACCGTCCCCTGGACTTGCTTCTGCCTCTGCCTCTACCTGTCCTCTCCCCTACTGCCAAACCCTCCTGGGGAGCCCGATCTCTTGTCAACTTTTCTCTTTGCTCATTAGACCTCAGCATCAAGACCATGTCCTCATATTCCAGAGTCTTCTTGCAGTAGAGCAGTGTAGTCACCAAAGAGTCATATGATCCTGGCAGCGAACACAAAAGCAACAGGGACTTGTCCTCCTCATCCAGCTTCACCCCGATATTTATCAACTCCGTGCATAACTGGTCGAACCTTTGAATGTGGCCAATCACATCAGATCCCTCCTGCATCCGAAGACTGTACAACCTCTTCTTCAGCATCAGCTTGTTGCACATATTCTTCCCCATATACATGGTGTGCAACTTTGACCAAAGGCCCTTCAGGGTCTTTTCTTTCAGCACCGAATACAACACCGCATCTGCCAAACATCCTCTGATCACTGAGCATGCTTTCTTCTCCAACAATGCCCACTATTTATCTATTATTCCCTCAGGCTTCTCATCCAAAGCCTGATCCAGATCTGCTTGCACCAGAAGACCCTCCACCCGGATTTTCCACACAAAAAAATTTCCCTTGCCATCAAACTTCTCAAAATCGACCTTCATATTGCTGCCCATGAATGGATCTAAGCCAAACAAGTAATATAAAATCAAGAAGTGTAGAATATACCTTGATGGTACCTTGCTGAAAATTTTCAACACTTGGGATCTTCAACTTCTCACGCTTGGAACTGCTTCCTCACCATCGTGGCTCTGATACCAACTATTGGAGCATGATCCTGACTCCTCCCACGGAACTTAGGTGTAGCAGAACTAGCAACGAACAAATCTGGAGACTTCTGGACTCGATCGAAGGCCCTTGACGAAATTAGCCTGGTTGCTGTCTTCTTCATCAGCCTTTCATTCCAGATGAAGAACGCCTCTAAGATCATCTCTAAAAAATCCAAAATCTGGTACCCAACCAGATCAAGCCTGGGTCGAAGTCTTTCAATTTGTAGATCTCAAATCAGGGTATTCTAGATAGGAAAGAAGGTAGATAGAACCAGATCTTGCAGATTTGTCCTGCTGCAGCCTTTCCTGTAGATCTGTTGATGGAGATCTCACCCGTGCCTCAAACGACCTCAGATCAACTCCAGATCTGAGAGAAACTTGTACCAACCTCTTCTCAAGAGATTTTAAGTCTTGGACCTGATGTTTGGATGGCTGCAAGAGAGGGAGGAGAGAGAGAGTTGGTGGCACAAAGGGGGAGGGGCTAGCGCCTCCCCTTTCTTCTCCTGCCTTTTTGGGACCTGGTGGCAAGAAACCCTAGGGTTTCTTGCTCCTGAGGCATGGAGAATAGCTGGAGAGAGAGGAAGAAGAGAGAGAGAGACTTGGGAGAAAGAGTTTTCGTATTCCTTGGCTTAATCAAACCTATACAGTTCATGTATATATAAACACAGGGTCAAGTGACCCATACCCAAAACTCTCTTGACCAACTCTATGGGAGATTAGGTTAACCCAAGCCCATGTACACCCATGACTCAACCTAATCTCACCTATCCTGGGCCCAGACCTGGCCCATAAAGAGTTGGTCCCTTAAGGCCCACATAACCTAGACCTCAAGAACCCGAAAGGCCCATAGCCTTTCAACCTAGGGCCCAACTAGCCCTAGAGCCTCCATGAAGCCCTCATGAATGATGGACCTTGGCCTTACCCTTGGTCCCCTGGGCCTTAGGCACACCACTTGGATCACAACACTAATCGTCGAGATGGTTTGGTCCCTGATTTGATCAGGGGTTGGGCTTAGTCAATTTCTGATTTGATTAGGATTTTATTGAGCCTAATTAAGCCTAATTATGTTGGGTTTAAATTAGTATAATTGGGCCTAACTTATTTGGTTCAATTAGGTTGGTTTAAATAATGAAATCATCTTGACCCAAACTCCCTGTGCCACCTCACATCCACTGCGCCCATTTGAATTCACGAGAAAGAATTTCTCATGAATTTTTTCTCACGCAAAGCCCTCCCCATACCCACTTTTGTGCACCATATGGATGGATAAAGCTGATTAGTTAACCATTCAAATTCAAAGCGTGTTTGAATTTGAATGGATAACTTATCTCTTGTGCCTTCAGGCTTATCCATCTTGTGCACCACAAAACTTACACGAGAAAAGGTTTCTCATGAAACCTTTCCACACACAAAGAGTCCACACCCTTCTCTTCTCATGCCATATGTGGATAGGGATGAGTTGGTTTGCATTTGAATTCAAACTTGATTTGAATTCAAATGTGCAACCACTTATCTTTATCCTCTCACGCGGATAAGACACGTTCGACGTTGTTTTAAAAAGAGGAGAAAGGTGGGGCGTGCGTAGAAATTTTTGGAGAGAAAGTTTGGGGTGTGAGGAACCTTTTTACATGAGGTGAAGGTCCAAAACCTTTCAAAAGAAAAAGAAAGAAAAAAAGGCGTAGAGTTTTTCTTAGTGTACCCTAGGGTTTCAGCCTGGGGTTCGGGAAGTGAGAAGGTGAGATACGAGTGTCGTGAGCCCACCAAATTTTAGAGAGATCTTCAACATCCTCTCAAGCATGTTTGTTAATGATCTAGAGCTTTCAAAGAATCGACAAACATCGATCGAAGGAGTTCGATCAGCATCGACCGTCGAAAGGGCTCTACAACAAACTAGCACCCGTGAGGAGCCGATCAGATCGAGAGCCTCGTGTGGATGATCCATAGAGGCCAGACGTACTGTGTGGCTGCATCATGATGATCAGACTCTCTCGATGGTGATCGGATTGCGATGATCTACTACCCGCACAAAGGTATTGTGTTCTGAACACATTACAGTAAAGTGTTTACTGTTCAAATTTGAATTTCAAATTTAAATGCATGCATGCTGTATATTATATTTAGATTCTAGTGTAGGGTAAATACATATTAATTAATTAGATTAATTAATATTTTCTACTGTAAAATCATAATTTTAAAAAAATTTTAAAATAATCATTTTACCTCTGCACTGAATTTCGCTTCAGTCTCCACACCGTAGACTCAAGACACATCTATCCTAAGAAAGCGATCATACACCAACCTTTTGGATCGATCACTATCCTCATGATGATCCTATGGTTAGGAGCTGTTTATGAGTTAGTTATGTAAATTCATGCCTTAAATTTTCAACTCTTGAAAATATGAATTAACATCCCTACTAACTCAAAGGATGTATCACAGACATAATGTACACAATGTGATAGTAGAATAACCTTTTTATTTATTTATAGTCAAAATTATAAATTTATCCTTACATTTGTATAGGAATGTGTCAGCCAAACTGGCATCTAGGGCACACATCTAACAATTACATGCTAAAAACTTCCTGCAAATATTGGTGGGATGTGGCATCCAAATCTGATTTAACGTGGGACTTTGTTGGCGCATGGAAAGGAAGAAGTTTAATGCACAATGGGACTTTTCTTTAGGTGGCTGATTTAAACTAATTTAAATCTTAACTAATTTTAATCATATTAGAAACTGATTAGACTCAAATAGATAAAAAATTAAATCTGATTTGGAGCCCAAACTATTTAGATTAGGTGGTGTTGGGTATAAAATACCCTCAGCCGAAGTTCTCAGCGGGATTGACCCTTGCAGGTCCCCTCCGACTTTCGACTACTGGTGGACTCCGCCCGGACTCCTACGGGAGCCAGGCTCCGTCCACAACTCCAACTGTTAGGAAGACTCTGCCCAGACTCCTACGGGAGCCAGGCTTCATATTGGGAAATGTGTCCCAAAAAGCCAATCGTCAAGCTGTTGACGGTTGAGCAACCAAGTATTGTAATTGATTTGTTAATAAATAAAATATATTTGGCATTTTCATCATAAGCTTTCATCTTCTAATGAACTCCATTGTTATGATGAAGTCCTTAGGACTATTTAAGTTCGATAAAGAGAGGATTTATCGATTAGTCCTTAAAACTGTTCACGACCAAATGATAGGCTGTTAATAAGGACGACAGCTTCTATCGAGCATAGGTCGCTGTAGGCCATATGGGTTGGTTGTCCTCTTAACCAAGGAGTGTGGAGACACTGGTATGGCATACAAGTGAGATGTAAGGATACATCATCATTGAACGTGACCAACTCCAGAGTATTCTACTGTCGAAAATATCTCTGATGGGATATAGGTATAAGTGTCCCTTAGACCTGAGATCGCCTCAGTGACTTGCAAGCAACTCACTGTGCTTTGGTACTGGCCTAACTGAATTTCTAATTCAGGGACGGAAGGCTTCTGGGCACAGTCAAGTACTTACGAAGTCAGAGTGTGATCGAGATGGGATTGACCACTCCAAGAGTTGGAGAAGAATGAGTCGCTGTATTTCAATTTAGCAAAACCTTGGCTAGGGTAATCCATTAGATGGATTTGATATTTTGAAATACAATGTGGACAACCTGATCAGAGTTGACAGTTAAACTCTGGGGTGTCCTATGATCATTTTGGTCAAGGGGATGAATTATATGAAAACTATATCCGCATGGGTTCTAAGGATGTTGTTCTACACATTCGACCTATCCGGTCGTCGGGTACCATTGCTAGATGGTCACTTCGATTGGTATAAAAATTTATTCCTATGCTATCGGCTTAGGTTCGGACCTATGAGGTCACATACATTAGAGTTCATGATCCGATCAGATGGTTGATCAACGATTAAGAATCGTTCTAGGGTTAAATGATCAATACGATTGACATTTAACCCAGTGCAAGTGTTACAGGAGGATCGATTAGCAATTCGATTGCTAATTGGCTTAATTTGATTAAGCCAATGGGCTGAGATTAAGTCTAATTAAATATAATTTAATTAGATTTATTTTGGGCTTGATTGGATCAAGTCCAATTGGTTTATTGGATAAGCCAAGTGCAAGAAAAAAACTAGTCCTAGTTCAACTAGGACTTGGGTCAATCTAATTTCTAATTTGATTAGAAAATTAAATCAGATTTAAATCTAATTTAATCTGATTAAATTAGGTTCTTAATTGGGTTAAGATCTATTTTAATTGGGTTGATCTAATTTTGATTTGATTTAGTTTGGGAAACCAAATTAAAATAAGTCATAAGACAGAATCCTAGTAAGACTAGGATTCCACCTTGCGCCACATAATCCTTCTCCACGCCCTCTCTCTTATTCAACGCCAATCTCCACTTATTTTGTGTGACAAAAGCCCTCTCCCAGATCTCTCCCACGTTCACAAAAGGTCTCCTCTCTTCTTTCTTACATGGAAGGTGGTTTGGATCAAATCTAAAAGGAATAAGTTTGGATTTCGAATTCTATGAGATAGAGTTTTAGAAATCCAAAACTCTTTCAATTTTGCACCGAATTTATCCAAATTTTTTTTGGAATTTTTGTGGCTTTTAGGGTATACATTGTACACCCTTTTCTATTGATCCATACATGAAAATATGAAGGAGGTGCTCAAGAGTTGGGCGTCCCTTAACTTGCCATGTTTGGATAAGCCTTGACTAGGTGTTTGACCTAGACAAGGACTCTATCATATCTCTCTATATAAGATATGTTTTTTCATGAAATTTTAGGAGAAATTATAGATTGGAGAGATCTTTGTGCCATCTAAAAATCAGAGAGAAATACCTTTAGGTCATGGAGATATAAAAGATGCAAGTTTGGGTATCTAGAGAGAAAAACGTGAAGAAGAAGAGGGTCTTCTTCTTGGGTTTTTGTTTTCATATCTTTCCTCCCTCCATCTTGAGTTTCCTGAGAGTGTCTCAGATCTGAAACTCCTCTTTTTACTTTCCATCTTTAGAAGAGTCCAAATCAAGAAGAAGAAGGCACCTGATCAACCATCAAAGAAGGATCAGCGCAGTACTAGCATACTGTGCTGATTTCCTGAAGCAGGACTTCTGATCGAGATTCGTGGGCTCGTGTGGACGACTCCTAGAGGTCGGATGTGTGTGCGACTTGCAACATCATCTTCAAGCCCAGATCAGAAAGGTTAGAACGTCTAACTTGCAAGGTAATAGATCTGATCTATTGTTTAATACATACATTAGATGTAGTATAGAAACATGTTGATATGATCAACATGTAGTTCATGCTATATTTATATATTTTAATTTTTGATTTAATACCATGTAATAATCATGTAATAGGATCTTAGATCTAGGGATTTTTTGATCTTAGAAAATAAATTTTGATTTATTTTAGTCTTCCGCTATATGATCTTGAAAAAGTTTCAAGATCTAACCCTCTTTTTCAAGATCTAACCCTGAAACCCTAGATCTGGTTCCTTTCAATTGGTATCAGAGCCTAGGTTCTTTATTACATGATTATTTGTACATGCTTAGATTATTTTTTAGATTAGATCTAATTTATAATCTGATTATTAAATCTGAAATTAAAATTTTAGATCAATCACAAACTGCAAGGTTGTCCTGCGGTAAGGTTTACCCCTTACAGTGCAAAGGTTGTCCTAGTTTGTGTAGATCTATCTTTAATCATAAATTTATTAGATATGATCTAGATTAAATTTATGATTTATTAGATTTAAAAGATATTTAAATCTGAAATAAAATCTCTTTGTTAATAATTTTTGTGCAAAGAAATTGTTTAAAGTTGAAATTGTTTCAATTACATGAACCTGTTTAGATTAGATCTAAAAGAGTTTCATGTTTATTTCACTTGCATCTTGATTATGAATCAAACATGCAATATGGTTGGTATAATCATATTGTAAAATTGTTTTACAAATATGAAAATTATTTTTTGAAAAGCCGAACCCAACCCTCAGCCCAAAACTTAATTAAGAATTAAGAAGTTGTTTGATTAGGTTCTAGGATTGTGAATTGAAGAACCTAAGACACAAATCATAACACATTGGGTTAATGGGTTAGTGGAAATTAGGTCCATTAATTGGGTTAGACCTATGGTTAGATTAAAGATGGACTTAATTAGAGAATTGACTAAATCTAATCAATTGTTGTCTTAGATTAGGTCAAGGATTCTCTAGATCAATTACAATAGTTGTAGTTGGTCAAGTCCATGTCTTTAATGAGAACCAAATGGACTTGATTCTTGGCTAAGCGGTCTAGCACGAACTGTTAGGTTGATCTAATCGAAACTAATTAAATCAGTTGGTGTCTAAGGTAAACCAGACCGGTGGTTTTTAATTGGGAGCCCGCTTACCTGGCCATTTCTGATGGTGTCTAAGGCAAGCTTTGGCAGACCCTCCCACTGATCGAACTTACCTGGCCTCTTGGTGAAATTATGTTTTGATCGGATCACTTGACTATTCGAGCTGACCCATGTCAGCTAGGTAAATCAGTGTGACTGATTTAGGTGCTCCTAGACCAGCCCTGGTCTCCCTTAAGCTGACTTGGTGAAGCCAGTGGGAGGATCATGATAAGCTGGTTCATCTGACCTCATCCTTTAAATTATTTAAATCCTCTAAAATTATTAGGTCCTTAAAATGACAAAGTTATGGAGATAACTGAGTCATAGCCTCCCATTAAGGTGTTTGATAATGAGTCCATTAACTCAATAATCATTGCAGACCCAAAGGCCTGGTGCTTGTTGACTAATGGAATTATCACTCATCATATGATGACTTGGAAGTATCTCTCTAATGGTGGTTAGGTGAGCCAACCAAAGTTGGGCTTAATCATTCATTGGTTAGATACACCAAGTATGATCATGTTAATGGTTGGACCTAACCGGATCCTTACAGTGGAGGCCAAAGCCTACTGATTAGGTTTCTGAGGCAAAATTAAAATTACTAGAAATTGTTTAGAGAAATAATTGGTTATGAACCTACCCTTAGATGTACATGGGTTGACCAACCAAAGTTGGGCTTGTGTGTAGTCTAAGTGGATTCTAGTACCCACTAAGGAATTAGGGTAATTCCTCGAGTTGGAGGTAGAGGCTACCAATTCGAATAAAATAGTGGGAGAAACCTTTTGATTAAAGTCCAAATCTTTAGGTTTAATGAATCAATTACTAATTAGGTTATGGTTCTCCTTTGTGCAAATATGGCCACTTCCCTATCGCTCCGATCATTGTTGGACAATGATAAGTTGGTGGGACCCAACTTCGGTAGCTGGTACCGAAAGTTGAAGATAGTTCTGGAGCATGAACGGATCCTATATGTGATAATAGATCCTGCACCTGAGGAGCCAGCTGTCAATGCACGTGGAACAATCAGAGACACTTACCGGAAGTGGCTCAGTGATCGGACCACGGTGCGCTGTATCATGCTGGCTATCATGAGTGACAAGTTCAGTCGTAGATTCGAGATGGCTCAGCCAAAGGACATGCTTCAAGTGTTGGAGGATGCCTTTGGCACACCCGATGACGTGGAGAGGCACAAGACTAGTTGTGCCATCTTCAATGCCAAAATGCGGGATGGTGCCTTTATCATTGATCATGTATTGTACATGATCGAGCTGATGGAACGATTGAGCAAGCTCGACTTTCCCTTGCATGAGCAGCTTGGGAAAGATGCAATACTGAACTCGCTGCCCAAGTCTTATCTCTCATTCCTCACTCATTATACAATGACAAAGCCTGAAGAGAACTACCACGGGCTACTGGGGTTGCTTCAGAACTTTGAGAAGGATCACCAACTTTACAAGGAGTCGGTGAACTTAGTGGGAGGTTCGTCTTCTGGTTCTTGACCTTTTAAGAAAAGGAAGAAGAATAAGAAGAAGAAAGTGAAGAAGGTGCAAGTTCAGGCTGGGACATCAGTGCAGAGCCAGACCAAAAAGATCAAGCCTGATAAGAGTCTATTCAACTGGCAAGCATCCTAGATTAGATAGTGTGTCAGATATCTACTTATGGCACTGTAAGCTAGGTCATATAAACAAGAACAGAATAAACAGGTTGACTCAAGAGGGAATCCTCGAAGTCAGTGATTGTGAATCACTTCTAACCTGTGAGTCCTGTTTTCTTGGTAAAATGACCAAGTCGCCTTTTACTGAAAAAGGTGAGAGAGCTACTGAGCTCTTGGGCCTAATACATACTGATGTATGCGGGCCCATGAGCACAAGTGCTAGAGGTGGATATTTCTACTTCATAACTTTCACGGATGACCTATCCAGATATGGATATGTCTATCTAATGAAACATAGGTCGGATTCATTTGAAATGTTCAAACGATTCTGAAGTGAAGTAGAAAAATAAACTGGGAAGAGTATTAAAACTCTTCGATCTGATCGAGGAGGAGAATACCTTTCTAGTGAATTTCTCACATATCTAGGAGAGAATGGGATTCACTCCCAATGGACTCCTCTAGGAACACCACAGCATAATGGTGTGTCTGAAAGGAGGAATCGGACTCTGTTAGATATCGTCCGATCCATGATGGGTTTTGCTAGCTTGCCGATATCCTTCTAGGGATATGCACTCGAATCGGCCTGTTATCTGTTAAATAGGGTTTCAAGTAAGTCTGTAATTAAGACTCCATATGAGATATGGATGGGACGTAAGCCAGCACTTTCACACCTTAGGGTCTGGGGATGCCCGGCCTATGTCAAACGATTAGTCACAGACAAACTTGGACCTAGGTCTGACAAATGCTCATTCATAGGGTACCCCAAAGAGACAAAAGGATATTTTTTCTACCATGTTGATGAACAAAAGGTGTTCATCAGCCTTAAGGAAATCTTTTTAGAAAAGGAGTTCCTTGGTGAAGGAACCATTGCCTCTAAGGTTGAACTTGATGAAGTTCAACAGGTAGAAGGAACGACACCAATAGCTGAACCTGAGTCGGATATAATTAGATCACATCCGGAGCCCAATATACCTGCACCATTAAGGCGATCCGATAGAGTACCGCATCAGTCGGATAGATACTACGGTTTCTTGGTCCAGGATGGTGATCCCATCGAACTTGATGAGAATAATGAGAATTCGATCACCTATATGGATGCTATGCAGAGACCTGATTCCGAGAAATAGCTTGAAGCCATAAAATCCGAAATGGAGTCCATGAAGGTCAACGATGTATGGACATTGGTTGACCCACCTGAAGGGGTTAAACCCATTGGGTGTAAATGGGTCTTCAAAAGGAAGAGGGGTGCAGACAGAAAGGTAGAGACCTATAAAGCCCGTCTGGTTGCCAAGGGTTATCGTCAACATTATGGTATTGACTATGACGAGACATTTTCCCCTGTGGCAATGCTCAAATCTATTCGGATAATGATTGCAATAGCTGCCCATCTGGATTATGAGATCTGGCAGATGGATGTAAAGATAGCTTTCCTGAATGGAGAGCTGACTGAAGAGGTGTATATGATACAACCTGAAGGGTTTACATCCACAGATGAGTCCAAGGTGTGCAAGCTTCAGAGATCCATTTATGGACTGAAGCAAGCTTCTCGGAGTTGGAACATGCATTTTGATAAGGTGATCAAAACGTATGGCTTCATTAAGAATGGAGAAGAGCCTTGCATCTATAAATGGGCAAATGGTTCAGTTGTGGTATTTCTTATCTTGTCGTGGATGACATTCTCTTAATCGGGAATGACATCCCCGTACTACAGGGAATAAAAGTTTGGTTGTCATCACAGTTCTCCATGAAGGACTTGGGTGAAGCATCCTACATCCTAGGGATGAAGATCTATAGGGATAGATCTAAAAGGATGCTTGGGTTATCCCAGTCCATGTACATAGACACTGTGCTGAAGAGGTTCAGCATGGAGAATTCTAAGAAGGGCTATCTACCGATAGGCCATGGAATTTCTCTCTCTAAGAAGGATTGTCCGACAACTCCTGAAGAGAGAGAGCGTATGAGTAGAGTCCCATATGCTTCAGCCATGGGATCTATCATGTACGCCATGACATGTACAAGACCAGATGTGGCATACTCACTAGGAGTAGTGAGTAGATACCAATCTGATCCTGGAGAAAATCACTGGAAAGTGGTTAAAGCCATCCTTAAGTATTTGAGAAATACTAAGGACCAATGGTTGGTTTATGGCGAGTCAGATCTGAAACTTGTGGGGTTCACAAACTCCAGCTTCCAATCTGACCATGATGACAGCAGGAGCGTGTCGGGTTATATCTTTACTCTGAATGGTGGAGCCATCTGCTGGAAGAGTTTCAAGCAGCATACTGTGGCAGACTCTGTTTGTGAAGCAGAGTATATCGCAGCATCAGATGCCACGAAGGAAGCTGTGTGGCTAAGAAAATTCATCAACGAGCTCAGAGTAGCACCCTCCCTCGATGGTCCAGTCCTACTCTACTGTGACAGCACTGGTGCCATAGCTCAGGTGAAGGAACCCAAAGCACATCAGCGGACGAAGCACATCTTGCGCCGCTTCTACCTGGTCTGAGAGATCGTGGATCGAGGTGACGTCGACCTTCAGAAGATCGACGGAAAGGAGAACCTAGCCGACCCCTTCACTAAAGCCCTGGCAATAAAGGAGTTCGACAACCACAAGTCAAAGATGGGTATTAGATACTGTGCCGAGTGGCTTTAGGATAAGTGGGAGTTGTTGGGAAATGTGTCCCAAAAAGCCAATCATCAAGCTGTTGACGGTTGAGCAACCAAGTATTGTAATTGATTTGTTAATAAATAAAATATATTTGGTATTTTCATCATAAGCTTTCATCTTCTAATGAACTCCGTTGTTATGATGAAGTCCTTAGGACTATTTAAGTTCGATAAAGAGAGAATTTATCGATTAGTCCTTAAAACTGTTCACAACTAAATGATAGGCTGTTAATAAGGACGACAGCTTCTATCGAGCATAGGTCGCTGTAGGCCATATGGGTTGGTCGTCCTCTTAACCAAGGAGTGTGGAGACACTGGTATGGTATACAGGTGAGATGTAAGGGTACATCATCATTGAACGTGACCAACTCCAGAGTATTCTACTGTCGAGAATATCTCTGATGGGATATAGGTATAAGTGTCCCTTAGACCTGAGATCGCCTCAGTGACTTGCAAGCAACTCACTGTGCTTTGATACTGGACTAACTGAATTTCTAATTCAGGGATGGAAGGCTTCTGCGCACAGTCAAGTACTTGCGAAGTCAGAGTGTGATCGAGATGGGATTGACCACTCCAAGAGTTGGAGAAGAATGAGTCGCTGTATTTCAATTTAGCAAAACCTTGGCCAGGGTAATCCATCAGATGGATTTGATATTTTGAAATACAATGTGGACAACCTGATCAGAGTTGACAGTTAAACTCTGGGGTGTCCTATGATCATTTTGGTCAAGGAGATGAATTATATAAAAACTATATCCACATGGGTTCTAAGGATGTTGTTCTACACATTCGACCTATCCGATCGTCGGGTACCATTGCTAGATGGTCACTTCGATTGGTATAGAAATTTATTTCTATGCTACCGGCTTAGGTTCGGACCTATGAGGTCACACACATTAGAGTTCATGATCCGATCAGATGGTTGATCAACGATTAAGAATCGTTCTAGGGTTAAATGATCAATACGATTGACATTTAACCCAGTGCAAGTGTTGCAGGAGGATCGATTAGCAATTTGATTACTAATTGGCTTAATTTGATTAAGCCAATGGGCTGAGATTAACTCTAATTAAATATGATTTAATTAGATTTATTTTGGGCTTGATTGGATCAAGTCCAATTAGTTTATTGGATAAGCCAAGTGCAAGGAAAAAACTAGTCCTAGTTCAACTAAGACTTGGGTCAATCTAATTTCTAATTTGATTAGAAAATTAAATCAGATTTAAATCTAATTTAATCTGATTAAATTAGGTTTTTAATTAGGTTAAGATCTATTTTAATTGGGTTGATCTAATTTTGATTTGATTTAGTTTGGGAAACTAAATTAAAACAAGTCATAAGACAGAATCCTAGTAAGACTAGGATTCCACCTTGCGCCACATAATCCTTCTCCATGCCCTCTCTCTTATTCAACGCCAATCTCCACTTATTTTATGTGACAAAAGCCCTCTCCCAGATCTCTCCCACGTTCACAAAAGGTCTCCTCTCTTCTTTCTTACATGGAAGGTGGTTTGGATCAAATCTAAAAGGAATAAGTTTGGATTTCGAATTCTATGAGATAGAGTTTTAGAAATCCAAAACTCTTTCAATTTTGCACCGAATTTATCCAAATATTTTTTGGAATTTTTGTGGCTTTTAGGGTATACATTGTGCACCCTTTTCTATTGATCCATACACGAAAATATGAAGGAGGTGCTCAAGAGTTGGGCGTCCCTTAACTTGCCATGTTTGGATAAGCCTTGACTAGGTGTTTGACCTAGACAAGTACTCTATCATATCTCTCTATATAAGATGAGTTTTTTCATGAAATTTTAGGAGAAATTAGAGATTTGAGAGTCCTTTCTGTCATCTAAAAATCAGAGAGAAATACCTTTGGGTCATGGAGATATAAAAGATGCAAGTTTGGGTGTCTAGAGAGAAAAATGTGAAGAAGAAGAGGGTCTTCTTCTTGGGTTTTTGTTTTCATATCTTTCCTCCCTCCATCTTGAGTTTTCTGAGAGTGTCTCAGATCTGAAACTCCTCTTTTTACTTTCCATATTTGGAAGAGTCCAAATCAAGAAGAAGGAGGCACCTGATCAACCATCAAAGAAGGATCAACGCAGTACTAGCATACTGTGCTGATTTCCTGAAGCAGGACTTCTGATCGAGATTCGTGGGCTCGTGTGGATGACTCCTAGAGGCTGGATGCATGTGCGGCTTGCAACATCATCCTCAAGCCCAGATCAGAAAGGTTAGAACGTCTAACTTGCAAGGTAATAGATCTGATCTATTGTTTAATACATACATTAGATGTAGTATAGAAACATGTTGATATGATCAACATGTAGTTCATGCAATATTTATATATTTTAATTTCTGATTTAATGCCATGCAATAATCATGTAATAGGATCTTAGATCAAGGGATTTTCTGATCTTAGAAAATAAATTTTGATTTATTTTAGTCTTCCGCTGTATGATCTTGAAAAAGTTTCAAGATCTAACCCTCTTTTTCAAGATCTAACCCTGAAACCCTAGATCTGGTTCCTACACTCCGTCCACAACTTCAACCGCAAGGAAGACTTCGCCCGGACTCCTACGGGAGCCGGGCTCCGTCACCAACTCCAACTGCTGGTAAGATCCGTCCGGACTCCTACGGGAGCCAGACTTCACACCTGACTTTAATTACAGGAAGACTCCGTCCAGACTCCTACGGGAGCCGGGCTCCGTCCCCAACTTCAACCGCAAGGAAGACTCCGCCCGGACTCCTACGGGAGCCGGGCTCCATCACCAACTTCAACTGCTGGTAAGCTCCATCCGGACTCCTACGGGAGCCAGACTTTGCACCTGACTTTAATTGCAGGAAGACTCCGCCCGGACTCCTACGGGAGCCGGGCTCCGTCCCCAACTTCAACCGCAAGGAAGACTCCACCGGGACTCCTACGGGAGTCGGGCTCCGTCACCAGCTCCAACTATTGGGAAGACTCCGCCCGGACTCCTACGGGAGCCGGGCTCCATCCCCAACATCAACCGCAAGGAAAACTCCGCCCGGACTCCTACGGGAGCCGAGCTCCGTCACCAGCTCCAACTGTTGGTAAGCTCCGCCCGGACTACTACGGGAGCCGGGCTCCGTCCACAACTTCAACCACAAGGAAGACTCCGCCTGGACTCCTACGGGAGTCGGGCTCCGTCACCAACTTCAACTACCGGTAAGCTCCGTCTGGACTCCTACGGGAGCCGGACTTCGCACCTGACTTTAATTGCAGGAAGACTCCGCCCGGACTCCTACGGGAGCCGGGCTCCGTCTCCAACTTCAACTGCTAGGAAGACTCCACCCGGACTCCTACGGGAGCCGGGCTCCGTCCGCAACTTCAACCGCAAGGAAGACTCCACCCAGACTCCTATGGGAGCCGGGCTCCGTGACCAACTTCAACTGCTGGTAAGCTCCATCCGGAATCCTACGGGAGCTGAACTTCACACCTGACTTTAATTGCAGGAAGACTCCACCCGGACTCCTACGGGAGCTGGGCTCCGTCTCCAACTTCAACCGCAAGGAAGACTCCGCCCGGACTCCTACGGGAGCCGGGCTCCATCACCAACTTCAACTGCTGGTAAGCTCCGTCCGGACTCCTACGGGAGTCGGACTTCGCACCTGACTTTAATTGCAGGAAGACTCTGCCCGGACTCCTACGGGAGCCGGGCTCCGTCTACAACTTCAACCGCAAGGAAGACTCCGCCCGGACTCCTACGGGAGTCGGGTTCCGTCACCAACTTCAACTACTAGTAAGCTCTGTCTGGACTCCTACGGGAGCCAGACTTCGCACCTGACTTTAATTATAGGAAGACTCCGCCCGGACTCCTACGGGAGTCGGGCTCCATCCCCAACTTCTACCGCCAGGAAGACTCCGCCCGGACTCCTACGGGAGTCAGGCTCTGTCCACAACTTCAACCGCAAGGAAGACTCCGCCCGAACTCCTACGGGAGCCGGGCTCCGTCGCCAACTTCAACTGCTGGTAAGCTCCGTCCGGACTCCTACGGGAGCCGGGCTCCGTCCACAACTTCAACCGCAAGGAAGACTCTGTCCGGACTCTTACGGGAGCTGGGCTCCGTCACCAACTTCAACTGCCGGTAAGCTCCATCCGGACTCCTACGGGAGCCGGACTTCGCACCTGACTTTAATTGCAGGAAGACTCCACCCAGACTCCTACGGGAGCCGGGCTCTGTCCCCAACTTCAACTGCCAGGAAGACTCCACCCGGACTCCTACGGGAGCCGGGCTCCGTCCAGAACTTCAACCGCAAGGAAGACTCTGCCTGGACTCCTACGGGAGCCGGGCTCCATCATCAACTTCAACTGCTGGAAAGCTCCATCCGGACTCCTACGGGAGCCGGACTTCACACCTGACTTTAATTGCAGGAAGACTCCGCCCGGACTCCTACGGGAGCCGGGCTCCGTCTCCAACTTCAACCGCAAGGAAGACTCCGCCCGAACTCCTACGGTAGCCTGGCTCCGTCACCAACTTCAACTGCTGGTAAGCTCCGTCCGGACTCCTATGGGAGCCAGACTTCGCACCTGACCTTAATTACAGGAAGACTCCGCCCGGACTCCTATGGGAGCCGGGCTCCATCCCTAACTTCATCCGCCAGGAAGACTCCGCCCGGACTCCTACGGGAGCCGGGCTCCGTCCATAACTTCAACCGCAAGGAAGACTCCGTCCGGACTCCTACGGGAGCTGGGCTCCGTCACCAGCTCCAACTGTTGGTAAACTCCGCCCGGACTCCTACAGGAGCCGGGCTCCATCCACAACTTTAACCGCAAGGAAGACTCCGCCCGGACTCCTATGGGAGTCGGGCTCCGTCACCAACTTCAACTGCTGGTAAGCTCCGCCTGGACTCCTACGGGAGCCGGACTACACACCTGACTTTAATTGCAGGAAGACTCCTCCCAGACTTCTACGGGAGCCGGGCTCCGTCCCTAACTTCAATCGCAAGGAAGACTCCACCCGGACTCCTACGGGAGCCGAGCTCCATCACCAACTTCAACTGCTGGTAAGCTCTGTCCGGACTCCTACGGGAGCCAGACTTCGCACCTGACTTTAATTGCAGGAAGACTCCGCCCGGACTCCTATGGGAGCCGGGCTCCGTCCCCAACTTCAACCTTAAGGAAGACTCCATCCGGACTCCTACTGGAGCCGGGCTCCATCACCAGCTTCAACTGTTGGGAAGACTCCACCCGGACTCCTACGGGAGCCAGGCTCCGTCCCCTACTTCAACCGCAAGGAAGACTCCGCCCGGACTCCTACGGGAGTCAGGCTCCGTCACCAGCTCCAACTGTTGGTAAGCTCTGCCCGGACTCCTACGGTAGTCGGGCTCCGTCCATTACTTCAACCGTAAGGAAGACTCCGTCCGGACTCCTACGGGAGCCGGGCTCCATCACCAACTTCAACTGCTTGTAAGCTCCGTCCGGACTCCTACGGGAGCCGGACTTCGCATCTAACTTTAATTGCAGGAAGACTCTGCCCAGACTCCTACGGGAGCCGAGCTCTGTCCTCCACTCCAATGGCTGCAGGCAGACTTCGCCCGGACCCCTACGGGAATCGGACTCCGCCCACGACTCCAACAGCAAGGACACTCCACCCAGACCCCTACGGGAGCCGAACTCCACCCCCGGCTATGACTGAAGGAAGACTCCATCCGAGCTCCTACCGAAGCCGAATTTCGAGCTCCTCTCGGACAGATGGCTAACTACCTCTCTCCGCCAGACGCTCCAGTCGGACTTCAGCCGGCAGACCTTCATCCCCTGGCACGCCGCAGTAACAGCCGCGATTCTACTCCATTCCCTGCGGCAGATTTCATGCGGCTCCATCACTCCACGACCCTGCTCCACGACAGATTCCACGTGGCTCCATCACTCCCTGGCTGGCCGTAATAATGGCCATGGTCCTGCTCCACTTCCTGCGATGGATACCGCGCGATTCTTCTATCCTTTGGCAAGTCCCGACAACAGACGTCGCTCCACTCCTCGTGGCAGACTCCACGTGGCACACCCCGGTAATAGCCACGGGTCCACCCCACTACTCTCCGCAACAAACTTTCCCTGACTATAGGCGGCCCACTGCCAGACGGTTACAGGCATCACCATCAGTTTGTTGCCCCCTCCGCCTATAAAAGGGGGAACCCCAGATGCGTTATTCTATAAGCTCTCATTTTTACCTAAAAATTCTGCTAAAATTTCCGTTCGAGCACTCCATTCTTGTTGAGGCAGAGGACTGACTTGAGCGTCGGAGGGTCTTACCGGAGCAACCCCACCTCCGGTTTAGACTTCTTTTGTAGGTCCCAGCGGCGACCGCGATTCCAGCTTCTCCAGCGTAAGCGGATTTTTGCACCAACAGGATTGGCGCTAGAAGGAGGGCCGAACCTCCATGGTACCCTTGTTCTTAAAGGAGCGCTCAACGGGACCACCTCTGGTCATCTTCTCCGACATCCACTTCTCCTTCCCCCACTTGATCTTCGCCCGATGCCTCCCCGCAAAGCATCCACACGGCGATCCACGGCCTCCGCAGCCAGATCTCAGGCTCCGGCTTCACCTCCAGTTTCCCAGCCTCCTCCTCCTCCTCCGACAACGGCGGTCGGCATGGAGCAATTTGATCTGCTGGCGTAGTAGGTCAGGGGCCTCACTGAAGCTGTGCAGGCCATGCAGCAGCAGCAGCAGCCGCAGGGATCAGTGCGCCTGGAAAGAGTGTCATCGAAACATCAGAATCCGGTGGTGGGGCGAGCCACTTGGGCCAGCCATCCCGTCTTTCTTGGGAAGACGAACCCGAGGGTGGAGAGCCCTCAATCGGATCACGACTCCACCCCTGAAAGATCTCTACCCCCATTCTGTCAAAGAACCCTCGAGACCCGAAGTTGAGAGGATTTTCTGGACCGAAGACTCCAAGAGATGAACCGGCGGATCGAAGAACTCCGCCACGCTCCCCCCGCTTATGGTGAGGATATTTGCACTGACCCTCCCTTTTCCTAAATGATCATGCAGGAACCGATCCCCCCAAACTTCAAACTCCCCCAGTTCAAAAGCTACGACGGGACCTCAGACCCGATCGATCATCTGGAAGCCTTCCGGACGATGATGCTGCTTTATGGCGCACCCGACGCCATTCTATGCCGAGCCTTCCCATCCACCTTGAAGGGAGCGACGAGAAATTGGTACTCGGCACTGAAGTCGGGTACCATCTTTTCCTTCGATCAAATGAGCCACCAATTCATGGCCCATTTTGTCAGCAGCCGGCGCCCCCAGAAGGGCTTGGAGTCCCTCATGAATATCAGGCAGAGGGAGGGGGAGTCCATTCGGGCCTACATCAATCGCTTCAATGTTGCAGCGCTGGAGGTCCAGAATTTAGACCAATCGGTAGCAATGGCTGCTCTGAAGGGCGGCCTTCAGAAGAATGACCTTTTGTTCTCTCTGGAGAAGAAGTACCCCAGAAATTTTGCTGATTTGTTGGATCGAGCTGAAAGGTACGTCCGAGCGGAAGAAGCCTTCAAAATGAAGGATGAGGAGACCACGAGAGAGCGGCAGGCAGGAGACTCGAGTAAGCCCACAGTCAAAAAAAGGTCGAGAGAAGCTCGGCCGCATTCTCGATCCCCTCTTGGGCACAAGCGTGCCCATACTCCGCCCTGGGTACGTAGGCAGAGAAGTCCGAATCACGGGGTTCGGAGGGTTCACCACCGGGCCCCACTTATGGTGAGGATATTTGCACTGACCCTCCCTTTTCTCAAATGATCATGCAGGAACCGATCCCCCCAAACTTCAAACTCCCCCAGTTCGAAAGCTACGACGGGACCTCAGACCCGGTCGATCATCTGGAAGTCTTCCGGACGATGATGCTGCTTCATGGCGCACCCAACGTCATTCTATGCCGAGCCTTCCCATCCACCTTGAAGGGAGTGGTGAGAAACTGGTACTCGACACTGAAGTCGGGTACCATCCTTTCCTTCGATCAAATGAGCCACCAATTCGTGGCCCATTTTGTCAGCAGCCGACACCCCCGGAAGGGCTCGGAGTCCCTCATGAATATCAGGCAGAGGGAGGGGGAGTCCATTCGGGCCTACATCAACTGCTTCAATGTTGCAGTGCTAGAGGTCCGAAATTTGGATCAATCGGTAGCAATGGCCGCTCTGAAGGGCGGCCTTCAAAAGAATGACCTTTTGTTCTCCCTGGAGAAGAAGTACCCCAGGGATTTTGCTGATTTATTGGCTCGGGCTGAAGGGTACACCCGAGCGAAAGAAGCCTTCAAAATGAAGGATGAGGAGACTGCGAGAGAGCGGCAGGCGGGAGACTCGAGTAAGTCCGCAGTCGAAAAAAGGTCGAGAGAAGCTCGGCCACGTTCTCGATCCCCTCCTGGGCACAAGCGTGCCCATACTCCACCCTGGGTACATAGGCAGAGAAGTTCGGATCGCTGGGTTCGGTGGGGTTCACCACCGAAAAGATTTCGCAACTACGCCCCCCTCAATGCCTCGAAGATCCAAGTACTGATGGAGGTCAGGGAGCAGCTCCCTAGGCCAGAGAGGATGTGCACACACCCCAGAAAGTGCAACCCCAACAAGTTCTATCTCTACCACCGTGACCATGGCCATGACACGGAGGAATGCATCCAGCTCTGAGACGAGATCGAGGAGCTCATCCGACGAGGTCAACTTGACAGGTTCATCCGATGCCGGCCTGAGGGTAGAGAAGATCGGCCAAGGGCCCTACCGTAACCTGAACCGCCAAGGAGGGAGGAGCAGCCCGGGGATCGGCCATCAATTGGGACCATCGACTCCATCACCAGAGGGCCTCAAGGAGGAGCAGACCTTCCACGACCATGGAACTCGAAAAACCTGTAAAAGTATCGCTTACGACCTTGCCCTGAATCTAAATTCCTTTCGACTTTGCATGTTCCTCCCATTTGGCATGGATTTATTACGACTGGGGATGACCCCTTCAAACAATTAAAACAAGGTTATATTAGGAATGGGAGGAGAACCTCATCCTAACATAAATAAAATGAAAGTCCGATTACCTTGAGATCGGATTGGGGGAGAGGCCTTACAACGCCCGAATGCGCCCCCACAGCCATGTCAGGAACAGGAGGAGAACCTCATCCTGACATGAGCAAAGTCAAAGGTCCGATTCTTTTAGATCGGATGGGGGGAGAGGCCTTACAATGCCCTAATGTGCCCCCACAGCCATGTCAGGAATAGGAGGAGAACCTCATCCTGACATGAGCAAAGTCAAAGGCCCAGTTCTTTTAGATCGGATGGGGGAGAGGCCTTACAACGCCCTAATACGCCCCCACAGCCATGTCAAGAATAGGAGGAGAACCTCATCCTGACATGAGCAAAGTCGAAGGCTCGGTTCTTTTAGATCGGATGAGGGGAGAGGCCTTACAATGCCCTAATGCCGCCCCACAGCCATGTCAGGAATAGGAAGAGAACCTCGTCCTGACATGAGCAAAGCCGAAGGCCCGGTTGTTTTAGACCGGATGGGGGGAGAGACCCTTGCGATGGCCCTTATGTGCCCCCGTGGCCCCGTTGGAAACAGGAGGAGAACCTCATCCTGACGGTGATGAAACTCGACCGCCCAACAAGATCGGATGAAGGGGAAAGGTCCCTCGGCGGCACCTTCGCACTTCTACGCAACCCCGCAAAAGCAAGGGAGGGCCCTCACTCTGAAAAGAGGAGGAAAATTAAAAAGGAAAAGCGATGAACTACGTCAGAAATAGATGAAGGACAAACCACACCAAAGACCTAAGGAACCTCGTCTCAACAAAGATGAGAAGTTCCTACCAAACGCCCCCGGCCTTTAAGAAGGCTCTCGACACAGGTCAAGAAAACAGCAACGCCTCTGGGGTAACGCAGAGTTTGGACCACCAAGCTCGAGCCTACGGCCATGGATGATGAGGAAAGCAAACCAGAATATATCAACGATTGGGCACCTCCAAACGACGTCGACGTCGGATGAGTCAAACGACAAGAGAAGTTCGACGGATGATAATTTAATACAATATGCGGATGAGGTAACACAAAATCTCCTTTTCATTCCATTTTAAAATGAAATATACATCATGAAGCCCAGAAGGCCAAAGGAAGAAAAACAAAATGATAAAAGGGAAAATGTATACATGAAAAGACAGAAGGCCAAGAAGAGCCCTAGGGAAGCTCTGCTCCTTTCGACCCAAAATTATCTACTCCACCCCTTATCCAGGACTGCCTCAAATTCTCAACTTCTTCTTCTAGCTCTTTCTTTTTCAGCAGCGCATCCTGGAGTGCCCGACGAAGTTGTTGGCTTTTGGTCTCCGCCTCTCGACGCCTCTTTCTCAGGACCTCAGATTCCGCCTCCGCATCCGTGACGGCCTACTGCTCGTATGCCAGTTGGACCTTTAATTGCTGCAGCTCAGCCATCCTTTCTCTGAGGGTGACAGAAAGCCCTTCGACGGTTCCTTTTAGGGATTGAAGTTCATTAGAATCCCGAGCAGAAGTAAGCTGAGCCCTGTCACCAGCTGCCTCTGAAGACGGGCGACTTCGTCGGCCGCCACCCTGAGTCTCCCTTTATATTCATCCACCTGCCTGCGCCAACCGGCCCGATGCACGTCGTAGCTCACCTCGACATCCTGAAGCTGCTGCTGAAGGTCGGAGACCTTCTTCGACCACTCCCGATCGCCGTCGGCCCGGGCCAAGAGCCGGGACGAACTCCCTTCCAGCTGGCCAATCCTCTCCTTTGCAGCTGACAGTTCCACCCTAAGAGAGCTGATCTTGGTAGCTTGAGCCCAAATTCGATTGCTGGCACTCTTCTTGTGTTCCTCAAGCTCCTTCGTGAAGTTCGCCTTCCTCTGGCTATACTCCATGATCCCCTTCACGTGGAGATTTCAAAAGTGGATGGCCTCCGAGGTGGCTTCAGAGTAACCCTCCCTTAACTTACGAAGCTCGCCTTCCATCTTCTTCGACCTTTTCATCGCATGAAGAACCTCCTTCTTCAGCTGCTGGATCGTGGACTTCAGCAGGATCCCTTGGGCAGGGGAAGTGCCTTGGCAGGACACTGCCATCAAGAGAACAGAAGCGTCAAGGCGCATCTCATTGCAGAAAGAAAAATAAAAAGGGGGGAAGGGGGAGAAGAGAAGCCATCCACGGTGAGAAATTCAACTTTATTGATTGAATGATTCTTGAAGACAAAAAGAAAGGAAAAAATTACAGTAAAAAGAAAGCTACAAGGTCGGAGGTCTTAGACCTCAGAAGCAGGAGTTGGGGAGCTCGGTGTCCCTAGAAGGGGGGCTACGACAGCATAGCGGCAGGGGAAGGTCCGGCCTCATCTTCAGACTCCTCACCCAGAAGCTGAGGTCGAGCTCGAAATTTTCTGGCCACCTTCTCCTGGCAGAGCTCGAACCCCTTGATGAACGCTCCTGGCCGAACCGGATTCAGGTCCCTCATCGGAGGTCTTGAACTCCTCACCGCAAGAACCCTGGCCTCCGAGACCAGGACTGGAATCTGCTCAGCCAAATTGGCGACCTCGGCCTCCGCCTTTCTCACCGTCTCCTCCAAGGTCTGCTTTCTCCTCCCGGGCCTGTTTCTCTTTCTCCAGGGCCTCTTGGAGGGCAACTACTTCGGCCTTTTCTTTGAGGGGAGCGACCTCGGCCCGACGATGCTCCTCCACCTGGATGGCATCCCTCCTCCCCGGTTCGTCGCCTCGATATTGGCGAGGAGCTGGTGCCCAATCTGCAAGGGCGGCTAAGGGATCAGAACAAGGGTCGAATAGTTAAATGAAGATTTGTTTACCTCGAGAAGGACCCTAGGGAGTCCCAAACCCCTGCTCAGGATCGCGGTCGATCCTCTCGACGACTTCAGGCAGAATGCAGCCGTCGATCAACCGCTTGATCAGTCCCTGTCATTGAAGGGATTCTCCGGCTCCTCTTCAGAACGAGGGACTCGTCAGGCGGCTCGACGGCTACTCACCCTGCGGGCCACCGACTTCCTTCTCTTCCCCCTCTCGACTACGGGTGCCTCCGTGGAGCGGACCCCCGAAATGGGAGCCCCAGTCGGCGGACTCCTCGAAGAGGCCCGGGGGCCGTTGGTTCGCGTCCGAGGAACGTCGATCGCTGGAGCCACCTGGAGGGCGGCCAAGCTCGACTCCTCCGCCCTGGCCCTCTTTGCTGATCCGGAGGCCGCGGCACCCTTTCTTTTGTGGGCCTTGAGGCCCCTGGCAAGCATCCGTGCTGCTTCGCGTCCATTCCTTAAAAAAAAAAAAAAAAAATCAATCAAAAATCAGAATCAATGAGGTGAAAAAGAAGGAGTAGCACGCAAAAAAAAAAAAAGAAAAAAAAAGAGAGGAAAAAAAAAGAAAAAGAAGAAGGAAGGAAGAAAGAAGAGAAAGGAAAAGATGAGTACTCGCAGGATCCTGGGGGCTCAGGCCGATGTTGAACAAAAATTGCTCCCTCAGAAGGTTGGGAAGGGAAGGAGCGGAGTAGTCAAGAAGCTTTCGGGCAGCCTGGAGGTCATCCTCCCCCAGGCTGGG
>NC_025995.2:46622503-46676321 GCF_000442705.2 Elaeis guineensis | reverse complement strand
TGCAGGAAGACTCCGCCCGGACTCCTATGGGAGCCGGGCTCCGTCCCCAACTTCAACCTTAAGGAAGACTCCATCCGGACTCCTACTGGAGCCGGGCTCCATCACCAGCTTCAACTGTTGGGAAGACTCCACCCGGACTCCTACGGGAGCCAGGCTCCGTCCCCTACTTCAACCGCAAGGAAGACTCCGCCCGGACTCCTACGGGAGTCAGGCTCCGTCACCAGCTCCAACTGTTGGTAAGCTCTGCCGGACTCCTACGGTAGTCGGGCTCCGTCCATTACTTCAACCGTAAGGAAGACTCCGTCCGGACTCCTACGGGAGCCGGGCTCCATCACCAACTTCAACTGCTTGTAAGCTCCGTCCGGACTCCTACGGGAGCCGGACTTCGCATCTAACTTTAATTGCAGGAAGACTCTGCCCAGACTCCTACGGGAGCCGAGCTCTGTCCTCCACTCCAATGGCTGCAGGCAGACTTCGCCCGGACCCCTACGGGAATCGGACTCCGCCCACGACTCCAACAGCAAGGACACTCCACCCAGACCCCTACGGGAGCCGAACTCCACCCCCGGCTATGACTGAAGGAAGACTCCATCCGAGCTCCTACCGAAGCCGAATTTCGAGCTCCTCTCGGACAGATGGCTAACTACCTCTCTCCGCCAGACGCTCCAGTCGGACTTCAGCCGGCAGACCTTCATCCCCTGGCACGCCGCAGTAACAGCCGCGATTCTACTCCATTCCCTGCGGCAGATTTCATGCGGCTCCATCACTCCACGACCCTGCTCCACGACAGATTCCACGTGGCTCCATCACTCCCTGGCTGGCCGTAATAATGGCCATGGTCCTGCTCCACTTCCTGCGATGGATACCGCGCGATTCTTCTATCCTTTGGCAAGTCCCGACAACAGACGTCGCTCCACTCCTCGTGGCAGACTCCACGTGGCACACCCCCGGTAATAGCCACGGGTCCACCCCACTACTCTCCGCAACAAACTTTCCCTGACTATAGGCGGCCCACTGCCAGACGGTTACAGGCATCACCATCAGTTTGTTGCCCCCTCCGCCTATAAAAGGGGGAACCCCAGATGCGTTATTCTATAAGCTCTCATTTTTACCTAAAAAATTCTGCTAAAATTTCCGTTCGAGCACTCCATTCTTGTTGAGGCAGAGGACTGACTTGAGCGTCGGAGGGTCTTACCGGAGCAACCCCACCTCCGGTTTAGACTTCTTTTGTAGGTCCCAGCGGCGACCGCGATTCCAGCTTCTCCAGCGTAAGCGGATTTTTGCACCAACAGGATTGGCGCTAGAAGGAGGGCCGAACCTCCATGGTACCCTTGTTCTTAAAGGAGCGCTCAACGGGACCACCTCTGGTCATCTTCTCCGACATCCACTTCTCCTTCCCCCACTTGATCTTCGCCCGATGCCTCCCCGCAAAGCATCCACACGGCGATCCACGGCCTCCGCAGCCAGATCTCAGGCTCCGGCTTCACCTCCAGTTTCCCAGCCTCCTCCTCCTCCTCCGACAACGGCGGTCGGCATGGAGCAATTTGATCTGCTGGCGTAGTAGGTCAGGGGCCTCACTGAAGCTGTGCAGGCCATGCAGCAGCAGCAGCAGCCGCAGGGATCAGTGCGCCTGGAAAGAGTGTCATCGAAACATCAGAATCCGGTGGTGGGGCGAGCCACTTGGGCCAGCCATCCCGTCTTTCTTGGGAAGACGAACCCGAGGGTGGAGAGCCCTCAATCGGATCACGACTCCACCCCTGAAAGATCTCTACCCCCATTCTGTCAAAGAACCCTCGAGACCCGAAGTTGAGAGGATTTTCTGGACCGAAGACTCCAAGAGATGAACCGGCGGATCGAAGAACTCCGCCACGCTCCCCCCGCTTATGGTGAGGATATTTGCACTGACCCTCCCTTTTCCTAAATGATCATGCAGGAACCGATCCCCCCAAACTTCAAACTCCCCCAGTTCAAAAGCTACGACGGGACCTCAGACCCGATCGATCATCTGGAAGCCTTCCGGACGATGATGCTGCTTTATGGCGCACCCGACGCCATTCTATGCCGAGCCTTCCCATCCACCTTGAAGGGAGCGACGAGAAATTGGTACTCGGCACTGAAGTCGGGTACCATCTTTTCCTTCGATCAAATGAGCCACCAATTCATGGCCCATTTTGTCAGCAGCCGGCGCCCCCAGAAGGGCTTGGAGTCCCTCATGAATATCAGGCAGAGGGAGGGGGAGTCCATTCGGGCCTACATCAATCGCTTCAATGTTGCAGCGCTGGAGGTCCAGAATTTAGACCAATCGGTAGCAATGGCTGCTCTGAAGGGCGGCCTTCAGAAGAATGACCTTTTGTTCTCTCTGGAGAAGAAGTACCCCAGAAATTTTGCTGATTTGTTGGATCGAGCTGAAAGGTACGTCCGAGCGGAAGAAGCCTTCAAAATGAAGGATGAGGAGACCACGAGAGAGCGGCAGGCAGGAGACTCGAGTAAGCCCACAGTCAAAAAAAGGTCGAGAGAAGCTCGGCCGCATTCTCGATCCCCTCTTGGGCACAAGCGTGCCCATACTCCGCCCTGGGTACGTAGGCAGAGAAGTCCGAATCACGGGGTTCGGAGGGGTTCACCACCGGGCCCCACTTATGGTGAGGATATTTGCACTGACCCTCCCTTTTCTCAAATGATCATGCAGGAACCGATCCCCCCAAACTTCAAACTCCCCCAGTTCGAAAGCTACGACGGGACCTCAGACCCGGTCGATCATCTGGAAGTCTTCCGGACGATGATGCTGCTTCATGGCGCACCCAACGTCATTCTATGCCGAGCCTTCCCATCCACCTTGAAGGGAGTGGTGAGAAACTGGTACTCGACACTGAAGTCGGGTACCATCCTTTCCTTCGATCAAATGAGCCACCAATTCGTGGCCCATTTTGTCAGCAGCCGACACCCCCGGAAGGGCTCGGAGTCCCTCATGAATATCAGGCAGAGGGAGGGGGAGTCCATTCGGGCCTACATCAACTGCTTCAATGTTGCAGTGCTAGAGGTCCGAAATTTGGATCAATCGGTAGCAATGGCCGCTCTGAAGGGCGGCCTTCAAAAGAATGACCTTTTGTTCTCCCTGGAGAAGAAGTACCCCAGGGATTTTGCTGATTTATTGGCTCGGGCTGAAGGGTACACCCGAGCGAAAGAAGCCTTCAAAATGAAGGATGAGGAGACTGCGAGAGAGCGGCAGGCGGGAGACTCGAGTAAGTCCGCAGTCGAAAAAAGGTCGAGAGAAGCTCGGCCACGTTCTCGATCCCCTCCTGGGCACAAGCGTGCCCATACTCCACCCTGGGTACATAGGCAGAGAAGTTCGGATCGCTGGGTTCGGTGGGGTTCACCACCGAAAAGATTTCGCAACTACGCCCCCCTCAATGCCTCGAAGATCCAAGTACTGATGGAGGTCAGGGAGCAGCTCCCTAGGCCAGAGAGGATGTGCACACACCCCAGAAAGTGCAACCCCAACAAGTTCTATCTCTACCACCGTGACCATGGCCATGACACGGAGGAATGCATCCAGCTCTGAGACGAGATCGAGGAGCTCATCCGACGAGGTCAACTTGACAGGTTCATCCGATGCCGGCCTGAGGGTAGAGAAGATCGGCCAAGGGCCCTACCGTAACCTGAACCGCCAAGGAGGGAGGAGCAGCCCGGGGATCGGCCATCAATTGGGACCATCGACTCCATCACCAGAGGGCCTCAAGGAGGAGCAGACCTTCCACGACCATGGAACTCGAAAAACCTGTAAAAGTATCGCTTACGACCTTGCCCTGAATCTAAATTCCTTTCGACTTTGCATGTTCCTCCCATTTGGCATGGATTTATTACGACTGGGGATGACCCCTTCAAACAATTAAAACAAGGTTATATTAGGAATGGGAGGAGAACCTCATCCTAACATAAATAAAATGAAAGTCCGATTACCTTGAGATCGGATTGGGGGAGAGGCCTTACAACGCCCGAATGCGCCCCCACAGCCATGTCAGGAACAGGAGGAGAACCTCATCCTGACATGAGCAAAGTCAAAGGTCCGATTCTTTTAGATCGGATGGGGGGAGAGGCCTTACAATGCCCTAATGTGCCCCCACAGCCATGTCAGGAATAGGAGGAGAACCTCATCCTGACATGAGCAAAGTCAAAGGCCCAGTTCTTTTAGATCGGATGGGGGGAGAGGCCTTACAACGCCCTAATACGCCCCCACAGCCATGTCAAGAATAGGAGGAGAACCTCATCCTGACATGAGCAAAGTCGAAGGCTCGGTTCTTTTAGATCGGATGAGGGGAGAGGCCTTACAATGCCCTAATGCGCCCCCACAGCCATGTCAGGAATAGGAAGAGAACCTCGTCCTGACATGAGCAAAGCCGAAGGCCCGGTTGTTTTAGACCGGATGGGGGGAGAGACCCTTGCGATGGCCCTTATGTGCCCCCGTGGCCCCGTTGGAAACAGGAGGAGAACCTCATCCTGACGGTGATGAAACTCGACCGCCCAACAAGATCGGATGAAGGGGAAAGGTCCCTCGGCGGCACCTTCGCACTTCTACGCAACCCCGCAAAAAGCAAGGGGAGGGCCCTCACTCTGAAAAGAGGAGGAAAATTAAAAAGGAAAAGCGATGAACTACGTCAGAAATAGATGAAGGACAAACCACACCAAAGACCTAAGGAACCTCGTCTCAACAAAGATGAGAAGTTCCTACCAAACGCCCCCGGCCTTTAAGAAGGCTCTCGACACAGGTCAAGAAAACAGCAACGCCTCTGGGGTAACGCAGAGTTTGGACCACCAAGCTCGAGCCTACGGCCATGGATGATGAGGAAAGCAAACCAGAATATATCAACGATTGGGCACCTCCAAACGACGTCGACGTCGGATGAGTCAAACGACAAGAGAAGTTCGACGGATGATAATTTAATACAATATGCGGATGAGGTAACACAAAATCTCCTTTTCATTCCATTTTAAAATGAAATATACATCATGAAGCCCAGAAGGCCAAAGGAAGAAAAACAAAATGATAAAAGGGAAAATGTATACATGAAAAGACAGAAGGCCAAGAAGAGCCCTAGGGAAGCTCTGCTCCTTTCGACCCAAAATTATCTACTCCACCCCTTATCCAGGACTGCCTCAAATTCTCAACTTCTTCTTCTAGCTCTTTCTTTTTCAGCAGCGCATCCTGGAGTGCCCGACGAAGTTGTTGGCTTTTGGTCTCCGCCTCTCGACGCCTCTTTCTCAGGACCTCAGATTCCGCCTCCGCATCCGTGACGGCCTACTGCTCGTATGCCAGTTGGACCTTTAATTGCTGCAGCTCAGCCATCCTTTCTCTGAGGGTGACAGAAAGCCCTTCGACGGTTCCTTTTAGGGATTGAAGTTCATTAGAATCCCGAGCAGAAGTAAGCTGAGCCCTGTCACCAGCTGCCTCTGAAGACGGGCGACTTCGTCGGCCGCCACCCTGAGTCTCCCTTTATATTCATCCACCTGCCTGCGCCAACCGGCCCGATGCACGTCGTAGCTCACCTCGACATCCTGAAGCTGCTGCTGAAGGTCGGAGACCTTCTTCGACCACTCCCGATCGCCGTCGGCCCGGGCCAAGAGCCGGGACGAACTCCCTTCCAGCTGGCCAATCCTCTCCTTTGCAGCTGACAGTTCCACCCTAAGAGAGCTGATCTTGGTAGCTTGAGCCCAAATTCGATTGCTGGCACTCTTCTTGTGTTCCTCAAGCTCCTTCGTGAAGTTCGCCTTCCTCTGGCTATACTCCATGATCCCCTTCACGTGGAGATTTCAAAAGTGGATGGCCTCCGAGGTGGCTTCAGAGTAACCCTCCCTTAACTTACGAAGCTCGCCTTCCATCTTCTTCGACCTTTTCATCGCATGAAGAACCTCCTTCTTCAGCTGCTGGATCGTGGACTTCAGCAGGATCCCTTGGGGCAGGGGAAGTGCCTTGGCAGGACACTGCCATCAAGAGACAGAAGCGTCAAGGCGCATCTCATTGCAGAAAGAAAAATAAAAAGGGGGGAAGGGGGAGAAGAGAAGCCATCCACGGTGAGAAATTCAACTTTATTGATTGAATGATTCTTGAAGACAAAAAGAAAGGAAAAAATTACAGTAAAAGAAAGCTACAAGGTCGGAGGTCTTAGACCTCAGAAGCAGGAGTTGGGGAGCTCGGTGTCCCTAGAAGGGGGGCTACGACAGCAGTAGCGGCAGGGGAAGGTCCGGCCTCATCTTCAGACTCCTCGCCCAAAAATCTGAGGTCGAGCTCGGGAAATTTTCTGGCCACCTTCTCCTAGCAGAGCACGAACCCCTTGATGAAGGCTTCCTGGCCAAACCGGATGTTCAGGTCTCTCATATCCGTGGAGGCCTTGAACTCCTCCACCGCAAGACCCCTGGCCTCCGAGATCGAGACTGGAATCTACTCCGTCAAATTGGCGACCCCGGCCTCCGCCATTCTCACCGTCTCCTCCAAGGTCTGTTTCTTCTCCTCCCGGGCCTGCTTCTCTTTCTCCAGGGCCTCTTGGAGGGCAACTACTTCAGCAACTTTTTCCTTGAGGTGGGCGACTTCGGCCCGACGATGCTCCTCCGCCTGGATGGCATCCCTCCTCACCCGGTTCGTCACCTCGATGTTGGCGAGGAGTTGGTGCCCAATCTGTAAGGGCGGCTGGGGGATCAGAACAGGGGTCAAAAAATAAGTTAAACGAAGATTTGCTTACCTCGAGAAAGGACCCCAGGGAGTCCCAAACCCACTGCTCGGGATTGACGCGATCGATCCTCTCGACGACATCATGCAGAATGCAGCCGTCGATCAACCGCTTGATCAGGTCCCTGTCATTGAAGGGGTTCTCCGACTCTTCTTCAGAGCTGGGGGACTCGTCAGTGGCGGCTCGATGGCTACTCACCCTGCGGGCCACCGACTTCCTTCTCTTCCCCCTCTCGACTACGGGTGCCTCCGTGGGACGGACCCTCGGAATGGGGCCCCAGTCGGCGGACTCCTTGAAGAGGCCCGGGGGGCCGTTGGTTCGACGTCCGAAGGAACGTCGATCGCTGGAGCCACCTGGATAGGTGCGGCCAAGCTCGTCTCCTCCGCCCTGGCCCTCTTTGCTGATCTGGAGGCCGCGGCACCCTTTCTTTTGTGGGCCTTGAGGCCCCTGACAAGCATCCGTGCTGCTTCAGCATCCATTCCTTAAAAAAAAATAAAAAAATCAATCAATCAAAAATCAGAAGTCAATAATGAGGTGAAAAAGGAAGGAGTAGCACGCAAAAAAAAAAAGAAAAAAAAATGAGAGGAAAAAAAAAAGAAAAAGAAGAAAGATGGAAGAAGAGAAGAGAAAGGAAAAGATGGAGTACTCGCAGGATCCTGGGGGCTCAGGCCGATGTTGAACAAAAATTGCTCCCTCAGAAGGTTGGGAAGGGAAGGAGCAGAGTAGTCAAGAAGCTTTCGGGTAGCCTGGAGGTCATCCTCCCCCAGGCTGGGGGCCCGGCGGACAGAATCCCTCAGAGAGCCCCAAGGGGGCAGGCCCAGCCTCAGGGTCGGGCAGTGGACGAAGAGGTATTTTCTCTTCCAGTTGTGGATTGAAGAGGGGGCACCTTTCAGCAACCCCTTCTTGCCGAACTGAGGAGAGAAATACCACCAGTCCTTCGTCGAAGGATGGCGCTTGAAGGTATAGAAATGCCTGAACAGAGAGAAGGACGGTTGGACCTCGACTACGTGGCAAAGAGAGAGAAACCCTATCAAAAATCTAAAAAAATTCGAAGCAACTGAAGCCAAAGAGATATCTAAGAAGCGGAAGAGGCCGACAACAAAGGGCGAAAGTGGAAGCCAGAGCCCGGCACGAAACACCTCCTGATACAAGCAAAAATGATCGGGTGGGGGAGTGCTAGCCCGGTCGGAGGGGCCAGGCAGCTCCAGGTCGTACTCCGGAGGAACTCCATACTGAACCCTTATCAGAAGGAGTTCATCCGGGGTCAGGGAGCATGGAATGGCGCCCGACGCAAAAATCGGGTGAAGCCCAGCCCCAGATGCGGGTTCATCTACAGAACGAGGAACCTCGGGGGTTGAGGCGGAAGAACTCCTGGAACCGCTGGAAGCGGAAGAGCCGGAAGATATTTCACATAACTTCGAATGAAGACTCTAAAGATCTCGAAGAAAGCAGACAGGACAAAGGACGAGAGGTCACAGGAGACCAACTCAGAGGAAGGCGACAGGAGAAAATGGTGAAGAAAAGGCCCCTAAGCGGCAGAGAGAAGAGCGAAGATTCTGGGACTAACCTAGATCGCTTTGAAGGACGTGGAGGGGCGAGGATAGGGACGACTCGAAGGATGCCCATGGCCCAAGAAGACGCCAAGGAGAATCGGGACTCTCGAAGAAGGGGTGGATACTGATGGAACTCTCGAGTGGAATGGGGCCCCTAAAGGCGGAGGGACGGGTTTAAATAGACCCTGGGATCCGGTGCCATAATGATCATGAATCCCCCCAGACTGACCCACGCTTGACACATGTCCCACTCGCCACGACAGGCGGCTAAAAGTGGCTGACGGCTGACAGAGCCATTACTGCACCGTACCTAGGCCAGCTTACCAACGGGAATTTCGAAGGGTCCCTCCGTATCACCCCGATTCGAAAAGACTCCAGCACGCGTGCATTTAATGCCAAAATATCTGGGGGCGGTCGTGTGCAGGATTCGAGGGGACAACTTCGGCTGTGCCAATATCTCTGTACTTCCTTTATTCGAAATTCAAACTCGAAAGTAGGGGGACTGGTGTTGGGTATAAAATACCCTCAGCCGAAGTTCTCAGCGGGATTGACCCTTGCAAGTCCCCTCCGACTTTCGACTATTGGTGGACTCCGCCCGGACTCCTACGGGAGCCAGGCTCCGTCCATAACTCCAACTGTTAGGAAGACTCCGCCCAGACTCCTACGGGAGCCGGGCTTCATCCACAACTTCAACCGCAAGGAAGACTCCGCCCAGACTCCTACAGGAGCCGGGCTCCATCACCAACTTCAACAGCTAGTAAGCTCCGTCCGGACTCCTACGGGAGCCGGACTTCACACCTGACTTTAATTGCAGGAAGACTCCGTCCGAACTCCTACGGGAGTCGGGCTCCATCCCCAACTTCAACCGCAAGGAAGACTCCACCCGGACTCCTACGGGAGCCGAGCTCTGTCACCAACTTCAATTGCTGGTAAGCTCCGTCCGGACTCCTATGGGAGCCAGACTTCGCACCTGACTATAATTGCAGGAAGACTCCACTCAGATTCCTACAGGAGCCGGACTCCGTCCCCAACTTCAACCGCAAGGAAGAATCCGCCCGGACTCCTACGGGAGCCGGGCTCCGTCACCAGCTCCAACTGTTGGGAAGACTCCGCCCGGACTCCTACAGGAGCCAGGCTCCGTCCCTAACTTCAACCGCAAGGAAGACTCCGCCCAAACTCCTACGAGAGTCGGGCTCCGTCACCAGCTCCAACTGTTGGAAAGCTCCGCCCAGACTCCTACGGGAGTCGGGCTCCGTCCACAACTTCAACCGCAAGGAAGACTCCGCCCGGACTCCTACGGGAGCCGGGCTCCGTCACCAACTTCAACTGCTAGTAAGCTCTGTCCGGACTCCTATGGGAGCCGAACTTCGCACCTGACTTTAATTGCAAGAAGACTCCGCCCGGACTCCTATGGGAGCCGGGCTCTGTCCCCAACTTCAACCGCCAGGAAGACTCCACCCGGACTCCTACGGGAGTCGGGCTCCGTCCGCAACTTCAACCACAAGGAAGACTCCGCCCGGACTCCTACGGGAGCTGGACTCCGTCACCAACTTCAACTACTGGTAAGCTCCATCCGGACTCCTACGGGAGTCGGACTTCACACCTAACTTTAATTGCAGGAAGACTCCGCCCGGACTCCTACGGGAGTCGGGCTCCGTCCCCAACTTCAACCACAAGGAAGACTCCACCCGGACTCCTACGGGAGCCGGGCTCCGTCACCAACTTCAACTGCTGGTAAGCTCCGTCCGGACTCTTACGGGAGCCAGAATTCGCACCTGACCTTAATTGCAGGAAGACTCTGCCCGGACTCCTACGGGAGCCGGGCTCCGTCCACAACTTCAACCGCAAGGAAGACTCCGCCCGGACTCCTACGGGAGCCGGGATCCGTCACCATCTTCAACTGCTGGTAAGCTCCGTCCGGACTCCTACAGGAGCTGAACTTCGCACCTGACTTTAATTACAGGAAGACTCCTCTCGGACTCCTACGGGAGCCAGGCTCCGTCCCCAACTTCAACCGCCAGGAAGACTCCGCTCGGACTCCTACGGGAGCCAGGCTCCGTCCACAACTTCAACCACAAGGAAGACTCCGTCCGGACTCTTACGGGAGCCGGGCTCCATCGCCAACTTCAACTGCTGGTAAGCTCCGTCCGGACTCCTACGAGAGCCGGACTTCGCACCTGACTTTAATTACAGGAAGACTCCGCTCGGACTCCTACGGCAGTCGGGCTCCGTCCCCAACTTCAACCGCCAGGAAGACTCCGCCCGGACTCCTACGGGAGCCGGGCTCTGTCCACAACTTCAACCGCAAGGAAGACTCAGCCCGGACTCCTACGGGAGCCGGGCTCCGTCACCAACTTCAACTGCTGGTAAGCTCCGTCCGGACTCCTACGGGAGCCGGACTTCACACCCGACTTTAATTGCAGGAAGACTCCGCCCGGACTCCTACGGGAGCCGGGCTCTGTCCCCAACTTCAACTGCAAGGAAGACTCCGCACGGACTCCTACGGGAGCCAGGCTCCGTCACCAACTTCGACTGCTGGTAAGCTCCGTCTGGACTCCTACGGGAGCCAGACTTCGCACCTAACTTTAATTGCAGGAAGACTCCGCCCGGACTCCTACGAGAGCCGGGCTCCGTCCCCAACTTCAATCGTCAGGAAGACTCCACCCGGACTCCTACGGGAGCCGGGCTCCGTCCACAACTTCAACCGCAAGGAAGACTCCGCCTGGACTCCTACGGAAGCCAGGCTCCATCATCAGCTCCAACTATTGGTAAGCTTCGCCCGGACTCCTACGGGAGTCGGGCTCCGTCCACAACTTCAACCGCAAGGAAGACTCCGCCCGGACTCCTACGGGAGCCGGGCTCCGTCACCAACTTCAACTGCTGGTAAGCTCCGTCCGGACTCCTACGGAAGTCGGACATCACACCTGACTTTAATTGTAGGAAGACTCATCCCAGACTCCTACGGGAGCCGAGCTCCGTCCCCAACTTCAACCGCAAGGAAGACTCCGCCCGGACTCCTACGAGAGCCGGGCTCCGTCACCAACTTCAACTGCTGGTATGCTCTGTCCGGACTCCTACGGGAGCCGGACTTCGCACCTGACTTTAATTGCAGGAAGACTCCGCCCGGACTCCTACGGGAGCCGGGCTCCGTCCCCAACTTCAACCGCAAGGAAGACTTCGCCCGGACTCCTACGGGAGCCGAGCTCCGTCACCAGCTCCAACTGTTGGGAAGACTCCGCCCAGACTCCTACGGGAGCCGGGCTCCGTCCCCAACTTCAATCGCAAGGAAGACTCCGCCCATACTCCTACGGGAGTCAGGCTCCGTCACCAACTCCAACTGCTGGTAAGCTCCGTCCGGACTCCTACGGGAGCCAGACTTTGCTCCTGACTTTAATTGCAGGAAGACTCCTTCTAGACTCCTATGGGAGTCGGGCTCCGTGCCCCACTCCAATGGCTGCAGGCAGACTTCGCCCGGACCCCTATGGGAAACAGACTCTGCCCATGACTCCAACAGCAAGGACACTCCGCCCAGACCCCTACGGGAGCCAGACTCCACCCCCGGCTGTGACTGAAGGAAGACTCCATCCGAGCTCCTGCCGAAGCCAGATTTCGAGCTCCTCTCGGACAGATGGCTAACTACCTCTCTCCGCCAGACACTCCAGTCGGACTTCAGCCGACAGACCTTCATCTCCTGGTGCACCGCAGTAACAGCCGCGATTCTGCTCCATTCCCTGCGGCAGATTTCACGCGGCTCCATCACTCCATGACCCTGCTCCATGGCAGATTCTACGTGGCTCCATCACTCCCTGGCAGGCCATAATAATGGCCACGGTCCTGCTCTACTTCCTGCGACGGATACCGTGCGATTCTTCTATCCTCTGGCAAGTCGCGACAACGGACGCCGCTCCACTCCTCATGGCAAACTCCACGTGGCACGCCCCGGTAATAGCCACAGGTCCACCCTACTACTCTCTGCAACAAACTTTCCCTGACTATGGGTGGCCCACTGCTAGACGGTTACAGGCATCACCATCAGTATGTTGCCCCCTCCGCCTATAAAAGGGGAAACCCCAGATACGTTATTCTATAAGCTCTCATTTTTACCTAGAAATTCTGCTAAAATTTTCGTTCGAGCACTCCATTCTTGTTGAGGCAGAGAACTGACTTGAGCGTCGGAGGGTCTTGCCGGAGCAACCCCACCTCCGGTTTAGACTTCTTTTGCAGGTCCCAGCGGCGACCGCGACTCCAGCTTCTCCGACGTAAGCAAATTTTTGCACCAACAGGTGTCACCTAATTAGAGAATGAGTCCTAGTCTTTCTAGACTCTCTCTTGGTGCTTGAGTCAAACTTAATTTAATCCTAATCCAATTAAGATTTGGTGCACCCATGAAAATAAAATTTTTTAATCCAAATAGAAATTCAAATATTCTTGTTTAGATTCTAGTCTAATTAAAAATTGAGTCAAATCCAAATCCTAATTCAATTAGGAATCATTCTCCCATGCAATTTTGGTTATCTCATAACCCAATTAAGTTTGATCAAATCAAATCCATGTCAAGTCAAATTAAATCTAATTTAATTAGACTTGATACAAACCCCATTGCTCAATCAAATTGAGCCAAATAATAATCCAATTATTAATTAATCCTTCTATAACTCACTAACTCTTTAGTGAGTTATTTAATCCTCCTATCACGATTCATAATCATAATTCAACCATCTGATCAGTCGAATGTCTCTTTGTATGTGACCCCATAGATTCTATTCTGTCTGGTAGTGAGATATATTATGATTTCTATCATAATATCATTAAAATTCTTTTCAATGGGTTGGAACTGTTCCAACTCTGCCCACCAAGGATCATCGATCATCAAGATGATGCTCGTGGGTCTCACAATCCACTAGGGACACCTAGAAGTATATAGTGACAATCCAATAGAATAAAAAGTAATGAACCTCTAGATGTAGTTAACGTATGATACAGTCTCTCTATCATGAGTCCCGATCAGATGGCAGGTCATGGATAAATCGTCAAACCTCATCATTGGTCATATGATGATTCAATTAGCTCGAGTCCATATGTGATTCCTATAAAAACTTTTTTCCATTAATTACACTGCTAGGGCCATAGACTTAAGAACTTAATTTCATAAATCTCATAGGACTACTCCCTTCTGCTAGAGTCGATAGATTCCATTTAAGTGCACACCCTACTCTTACAATGGACCAACTATCGCCAACATCCACTACAAGGGCTAATTGAGATCCATGTTTATATGTAGTCAAACTCCAGCAGCCTCACTACGAGCAGTTGTAGCACCATAGATCAAAGGATCAGTCGTATAACTGCAACATCGAGAATATTACTAACGAGTGAGCAGACATCCATATGACTTCTCGTGTTGGTCACACTTAGTGCAAGTTGTTCTCTAACAACCATCTGCACTCTCTCTCCAGTATCACTATACCATAGACTCAAGATCCATCTATCTGAAGGAAGTGATCTGTGCATTGATCTATCTGGATCAATCATCATCTCCATGATGATCCTATGATTAGGAGCAATTTAAGAATTAACCATCAATGACACATGTCTCAAATTTTCAACTCTTTGAGAATATGTGTTATCATCTTTATAATCCTTTAGATGATTCATGGATACATAAATATAAATAATAATATAAATACCCATAAAGTATAAAATTATATCTTAGAGATATGATATATGTCAGTCAAGATTGGCTTCTAGGATATACATCCAACAATCTCCTGAAGAAAATGTGATGGGTGATGTACATGCATTTTTAAAAAATTTTGCAGTAGAGTATACATAGATTAAATAATTTAATCTATAATATATGCATAGATCAAATCTAAGTCACCATACAAGATCTATGACATAAACTAATATGCATGTATACACATCTGAAATCTAAAATTCAGCAAGTATAGAACATATCTAAGTGTCATTAGATCATATCTAATTCATATCTAAATTATATCAAAAAATTAATTGAGATCAAAATCTCATACCTGAGTGTGGGTAGTAGATCACCTCATCTAAAATTCATGAAGATGGTTCTTGATGATGCTTGGCGACCGCACATGTGTCCGACCTCTATGGGTATCCACACAAAGTCCTCGTGCTGATCAATCTCTCCGGGAGTGCTAGCTCGTGAAGACACCATCCATTTGCTAATTTGAGAGGAACATGATAGAAATGAAGAATAAAGAGACTCTCTCCTTTTCCTCCTAGATCCATGCATCTGATCTCTATAATAGAGATCAAGAGAAGAACCCTTTCTACTCAATTTTTCATGCATAAGAGAGAACCTTTCTCTCTTCCTTTCATGCTCTTAAGAAGAATTTTTCTTCTCTAATTTTATATGATAAAAATTAGATCTAATCTAATTTTTTATGCTAAAAATCACATGAAATTTTGAGATCTAAAAAAATCCCAAAGAGGGATTTAAGAGAAGAACTATTCTTCTCTCTTCTTCTCCCTTTTCTTCTTGATCTAGAACTCTAGAGATCCCCAAACGCCCAATTAGATTTTTTTGATATTTCTTCTTTAATTTTTTATATTAAAAATTATATCTAATCTAATTTTTATGTTAGATAAAAATTAAAAAAAAAATTAGAAGAAGAACTCCTTCAAGGTTACGCATAAGAAAAAAGATCCATCTTCTTCCTTTATCTAAAACTTTAAAAAGCCCCAAACCCCAACCAATTTTTTTTTTGATATTTTTTTCTAAATTCATATGTTAAAAGTCAAATCAAATCTAATTTTTATCTTAAAAAAATAAAAAAAAAATTGAAAGAAGAACTCATTCTTCTTTAAGGCTGCGCACAAGAAAGAAGACTCATCTTCTTCCTTATCTTTCTCTCGTTGGGAAGAACTTTTTTTCTCCAATTTTCTACTATATAACTAGCAGAGAAGCCTCTTTTTGATGCTCAAAAATCAATAAGAAAGGATCTCAAAAACATACCAAGATGGGAAGGAGAGGAGGGGTTGGCGTGTGGATATTGGGGCGTCCAACTCTTGGACGCCCCCTCCTTGTTTTGGCGACAAGAAAAGAAGGGGAGACACCCTTCTTTCTCATGGAAGAAATAATGAGGCACACTCCTCTTTTGGGGCATAGGATCTCATGTTAAAAGGATTTGAGGCATGGAGAATTAATATGACAAGGGGTTGGTTTTGGTTTAGTCATATTCCAAATAGGACTCAAGATCTTTTTCAACTTCTAACTAATTCTTGGATCCAATCCTAACTAATTTAAGAATTAGTTATAACAAACTAACTAATTAGATCCTAGCCCAATTAGGCCCCAATCCAATTGAGAATTAGTTAGACTAAAATCTTATTATCCAGAAATTGATTCTTAATGGATATCAGAGAAGTTTTTTTAATAATAGGGCTTGATCCAATCAAGCCTATTATCAAATGGTATTTGATCAAATCAAAGCCTATTATCCAATAGGGTTAGATCCAATCCAAGCCTATATAAAATAATTTTATATTCATGCATCCCTGAGATCAATTAGAATAAGTCCTGTTATTGAATAGGGCTGCATCCAATTAATCCAAAACCAATCTAATTGAATCTAATTCAATTAGATCTAATCCAATCTTCGTTAATCAATCAAATTATGTCAATTAATAATCATATTATTAATTAATTATTCTTCTAATTTACTAATCATTAGTAAATAATTTATTATAACTTTTACATAGAATTGATCATCAATCAAATTGATAATTAAATCTTTCAATGATTCATAATCATCGATCAGTTATTTGATCAGACAGGTACTTCTATGTGTGTGACCCCATAGGTTCAAACCTAAATCGATAGCACAATAACAATTCTTCTACTAATCGATATAACCATCTAGTAATGAGATCCGACGTCCAGATAGGTTGAGTGTATGCCTAGCAACACTCTGGAATCCATGTGGATATAGTTACCGTATAATTCATCCCTTTGACACTCGATGCTCAAAGATGACTTTGGGTTAAACTGTCAACCCAATAAAAGTAGTCTACATTATGTCTCAATCTCAAAAACCCTATGACTCCTCACTAGGACTACTTTGGCAAAAGTTTTACTGAATTGAAATACAATGATACATTATCTCCAATTTTACTTAGAGCGGTCAATCTCATCTTGACTCGCACTCAGACTTCACAAGTACTTGACTGTACTCAGAAACCTTCCGTCACTGAATTAAAAATTTGGATAGTCCGACACCAAAGCATAGTGAGTTGCTTGCAAGTCATCGAGACGGCCTCAGGTCTGAGGGACACATATATCCATATCCCATCATAGCAGCCCTTGATAGCAGAGTACCTCAAAAGTGGTCATGCTTAGTAAAATATACTCCTACATATCACCCGTATGCCATACCTGTGTCATCACATATTTTAGTTAAGAGGACAACCAACTAATATGGCATACAACGACCTATACTCGATACAATTATCATTTTTATGACAATTGTATATTTTGATCACGAGCAGAATTTAAGAACCACATGATAAATCCTCCTTTATCATTTTGAAAGTAGTTCTAAGAACTTCATCATAACATATGAGTCTTATTTTAGAAGATGTGTTCCTTATGATGAATCTACCAGATAATATTTATCATTTTATAATTTATATACTTATATGGAATACAATCATCTACAATCTAGATGATTGGCTTTTGGACATATTTTCCAACAACTCCTACTTGGACCAAAGCTAATCAGATCGGTATCAAATACCCATCTTCTATTTTAAATCATTGAACTCTTTAGATCTGATTGCTTTAGTTAATGGGTCGGTCAAGTACTCCTTTCGATCGATCTTCTTAAGATCCATTTTATTTAAATCTTATTAAAAAAGTTAATTACAATGCAAAAAGTATTGGGTTCTTAGATAGAATATCAATTCTTCAGCTTGAGTTATGGCTTCAGTACTGCTGTCAATATAGAAAAACTGGACCATCAATGGAGGGTACCTCTCCAAGCTTGCTAATGAACTTTCATAACCAAACAACTTCTTTACCAGCATCAAATATTGTAAAGAATTCCGTATCGTAAATAAAATTGGCTACTAACTATTGCATGGAACCTTTCCAGCATGTCACTCATCTTTTTAGGATAAAAACATGATCTGACACAACTTTATCATTCCCATTCGACTAAAAATTAGAATTAGTATTCTATAGGTTTTAAGTCAGATTCTTCATAAATGAGCCATTGATCCTTAGTATTTCATAAATATTTAAGGATGGTTCTCATAACCTTCTAAATCTTTATAGAGAATAATGATGACAACCAAGCTTTTATTCTCTATAATGTAGGGATGTCATTCTTGATTAAGAGAATTTCATCCAAATAGTACAAAGAATGATTTTATAGAACTATTAGCCCATTTGTACATACAGAATTCTACTTCATTCTTAACAAAACCATATATTCAAAATATATATTCTAACTCCGAGAAGTTTGATTCAATCTGAATGGACTTGAGGATTGCCATAAAGAAACTGTCTCGTTATAGTCAACACTATAACTTGGATAAAATCCTTTGATAGTCAGACAGAATTAATAAATCTCCATCTTTCCATCTGTGCCTCTTATCCATCTAACATCTACTCACACCTTATGGGTCTTGCCCCTTTAGGTGAACCAACGAATGTTCATACATCATTGATCTTTATGAACTTCATTTCAGATTTAATAGCTCTAAGCCAATTCTCAATGTTAGATCCCTATATTGCATCCATATAGGAGATCAAATCTTCATTTCGAATCTAGAAATCAAAGTATCTATTCGGCTAATATGGTACTCTACTATATCTATTCAAGGATGCCTTTACATCGAATTTTGGATTTGATCTAATCAACTCCGGTTCTGTTGGTTTGTATCAGAGTTGGTTCTTCTACCTATCAAGCTTCACCAAGCTTGCTCTTAATGGCATCAGTTCTTTCACCAAGAAACTTCTTTTCCAAAAGGAATACCTTAAGAATCATGAATATCTCATATCCATCAGGAAGGTAGAAGAAATATCTTTAAGTAATATTTATCAGACCAAGATCCAAGCTAATCGATTTGTGAATATTTCACACAAATTCAACACCCCAAACTGTAAGGTAAGAGAGTATCAAATTACCCAAGTCCATATCTCATATGGAGTTTTGGTGATCGATTTGCTCGAAATATTCTCGAGCACATATCAAATAGTCTCTAAAATATGATCTCAGACAGACCAGCAAACCTCATAGTGGATCAAACCATGTCTAATAAGATTAAATTTCTCTTTTCAGATATCTTTTTAAATAGTGATGTCTCAAGAAAGGTCCATTAAGAGATAATCTAATTTTCTTCAAGATATGTCAAAACTTACTGTAAAGATATTCATTTCATCAGTCAAACCGATAAATTCTAATACTCTTTGCAGTTTATTTTTCTACTTTATTATAGAATCATTTGAACATTTCAATTAATTTGGATTTATACTTCATAAGCTAGACACACCCATACCAAGATAGGTCATCAGAGATTTAATGAAGTAGTAAACCCTCTTCTAGCATTAATGTTCGTGAGTCTAAATACATCAATATGTACCATAACTTAGAATATCGCTAGATTTTTCACCCTTTCCAATAAAAGATGAATAAGTCAACTATATCAAAAATAGACTTCAATGATATTATCTAATCTAGGATGCTAGTCAGATGTGTACACTATACTAATAGGCTATGGTACTAAGTTTATGTCATTTTCAATTGTCTATTCATTATTGTAGTATCATTCACAATGATATTACAATAATCATACTTATTGACACTATCAATAAGATTGGACAAAAATAACAATCACTTAAAAATGACATCTTTAGGGTTGAAAATAAATTCGATGATTCCTAATGTTAAGACTGGAACAGACTTCTATGTTTTGCATTCAGGAGTCTCTTGCCATTTTCAAACCTTCTACGATCCTGAAGTCTTTTGTAACTATTTGTAAATATGACTTATACTATCGATTTTCTATACCCCGATAGTAGGATTATCAATAGAGAAACTTCAAAGAATTATCATATAACTATCTTGACCAGCAACCATTTGCTGATTTCTCTTTTAAGCTTGTTTGGGTTAGCTTAAAATTTCTTGATTAATTTGCTCAAAAACTATATTCAACTTTTGATACTGGATATTGAAGTTAGGTCTGATAATATTTTTACTATCTAGCAATGCAGAGAGTGATTATTTTTCAGTCATTTCTAAAAAAAGAATGATTGACCTATTAGTATATGAATTATTTTAAGCCTAAAGACTTGGACTTTAGTCTAAAGGTTCTCTCACTATTTTATATGAATTGATAGCCTCTACCTCTAATCTGAAGAATTACTTTAATTCTTTAGTAGGTGCTAGAATCCACACAGACTGCATTCAGGCCCGAATGTGGCTTGGCCAACCCTAGTGCATCCATGGGTAGGTTCACAACCAACTATTTCTCCAAACAATTTCTAGCAATCAAATTTTACCCCAGACATTCCTTCAGCAGGCGTGTGGTGCCTCCACTGAAAATTTTGGTTAGATCCAACTATTAACATGACAACATCAAATGCATCCAACAAAATAGATGTCCAGACCCAAGTGTGGCTTGGCCAACCTAAGCATTGGTCTGAAGATACAACAAGGTGGTCATATAATGGATGATAATTCGAATACGTAATAGACACCAGGCGTGTCGCACCTCCAATGCCTATTTGAAATATTGGACTCATTATCATGCATCTTAATGGAAAGCTATAATCTAGTTATCTCTATAACTAGCTCATTTTATGGACCTAATAATTTAGAGAATTTGGTTAATATATCTTAAGGACATCAGTCAACCTATAAGTCATAATCCTCTCACTGACTTCATCAAGTCATGAGAAGGATTAGTGACTAGTGGGTCCAACAGACATGTTGTAAATCCTCCCACTGACTTTATCAAGTTATGAGAAGGATTAGAGACAAGTCAGTCCAGGGCACCTAAATCAGCCATACTGATTAACCTTAACAGTATAGGTCAACTCAAGTCACCTAGCGATCTAATCAGCCTAATGACTCGGGCTCAACCTTTGAGCCTGAATCAAGGTCCATTTGATTTGATCAAAGATATGGACTCGATCAACTACAACTATTATTTTTGATCTAGAGTACCCTTGATCTAATCTAAATCAACTATTGGTTAGATTGGATCAACTACTCTTTTTAATCTATTAAGTCTTTGATTCTAACCTTAGGTCTAACTCAATTAAAAAGATCTGATTTGAGTTATCCCATGCTCCATATTTTATACAATATTATTAGATCTTTAATCATAATTTTAGATCTAAAATATATTTCTTAATTCTTAATTAAGTATAGCATCAACATGGGTTAAGGTTATGAAATAATTTCTTATGTAAATCTTTTACATTAAATCATAAAATTTTTTATATCAAATCTAAATTTTTATGATTTTCAATCAAAATAATTTTGATTAATCAAGATTAGATGTAACTAGTTTCTTCACAACTTGTATCACATACAACAACACCTGGGGTTTTAAGATCTAGAGTTTTGCAAAAAAATAATTTTTTTTTTGCTTTCTTCTTCATGGGACCTCACAGTGGCACCCCTACATGCCATGAAGAGCACCCCATTGAATAGAAAGAAAGGGTCATGTAACCCTACTTGCTCCTATGACCGAACAGTTGGGTGATTACTCAATCCGAGTACTTTGCTACTCAGAACATCTAATCTTATTTATATATCATATATGCAAAAATTTAGATTAAATTTAAATTACATTAGATCTAATTTTACATTAGATCATATCTAAAATCAGATCATAACACATCTCATGCATTGCTAAATCTAAATTTCAACTCTACATGCATATATGTTCATATCATAACAAACCTGGCTCTGATACCATTTGAAGGAAAATATGATGGGTGATGTGCATATACTTTTAAAAATTTTTATAGTAAAATATACATAGATTAAATAATTTAATCTATAATGCATGCATAGATCAAATCTAAATCACCATACAGGATCTATGACATAAATTAATATGCATATATACACATCTAAAATCTAAAATTCAGCAAGTATAGAATATATCTAAGTATAATTAGATCATATCTAATTCATATCTAAATTACATCAAAAAATTAATTGAGATCAAAATCTCATACCTGAGCATGGGTAGTACATCACCTCATCCTAAATTCATAAAGATGGTTCTTGATGATGCTTCATAGCCACACACGTGTCCGGCCTCTATGGGGATCCACACGAAATTCTCGTGCTGATCAATCTCCCCGAGAGTGCTAGCTCGCAAAGATACCATCCATTGACTAATTTGAGAGGAACATTATGGAAATAAAGAATAAAGAGACCCTCTCTTTTTCTTCCTAGATCCATGCATCTGATCTCTATAATAGAAATCAAGAGAAGAACCCTTTCTACTCAATTTTTCATGCATAAGAGAGAACCTTTCTCTCTTCCTTTCATGCCCTTAAGAAGAACTTTTTTTCTCTAATTTTCTATGATAAAAATTATATATAATCTAATTTATCATACTTAAAATCATATAAAATCTTGAGATCTAAAAAATCCAAAAAAAGATCCAAGAGAAGAATCATTCTTCTCTCTTCTTCTCTATTTCCTTCTTGATCTAGAACTCTAGAGATCCCCAAACGTTCAATTAGATTTTTTTGATATTTTTTATTTAAATTTTTAAATTAAAAATTAGATCTAATCTAATTTTTATCTTAGAAAAAAATTAAAAAAAAAATCTAGAAGAAGAACTCCTTCTTCTTCAAGGCTGCGCACAAGAAAGAAGATCCATCTTCTTCCTTAATCTAAAACTTCAAGAAGCCCCAAACCCCAATCAGATTTTTTTTTGATATTTTTTCTATAAAGTCACATATTAAAAATCAAATTAAATCTAATTTTTATCTTAAAAAAATAAATAAAAAAATAAAAAAAAACTCCTTTGTTAAGGCTGCACACAAGAAAGAAGACCCATCTTCTTCCTTTTCTTTCTCTCGTTGGGAAGAACTTTTCTTCTCCAATTTTCTACTGTATAACTAGCAGAGAAGCCTCTTTTTGATGCTCAAAAACTAGTATGGAAGGATCTCAAAAATATACCAAGATGGGAAGGACAGAAGGGGTTGGCATATGGATATTGGGGTGTCCAACTCTTGGACGCCCCCTCCTTGTTTTGGTGACAAGAAAAGAAATGGAGATGCCCTTCTTTCTCACCGAAGAAATAATGAGGTGCACTCCTCTTTTGGGGTGTGGGATCTCATGTTAAAAGGATTTGAAGCATGGAGAATTAATATGACAAGGGGTTGGTTTGGGTTTAGTCATTTTCCAAATAAGACTCAAGATCTTTTTCAACTTCTAACTAATTCTTGGATCCAATCCTAACTAATTAGGAATTAGTTATAACAAACTAACTAATTAGATATTAGCCCATTAGGCCCCAATCTAATTGAAAATTAGTTAGAATAAAACTCCATTGATCCAGAAATTGATTCTTAATGGATATCAGGAAAGTCTTTTTAATAATAGGGCTTGATCCAATCAAGCCTATTATCAAATGGCATTTGATCAAATCAAAGCCTATTATCTAATAGGGTTAGATCCAATCCAAGCCTATATAAAATAATTTTATATTCATACATCTCTGGGATCAATTGGAATAAGCTCTGTTATTCAATAAGGTTACATCCAATTAATCTAAAGCCAATCTATTTAAATCTAATTCAATTAGATCTAATCCAATCTCCATTACTCAATCAAATTATACCAATTAATAATCATATTGTTAATTAATTGTTACTTTAATTTACTAACCATTAGTAAATAATTTATTACAATCTTTGCATAGGATTAATCATTAATCAATTTGATAATTAAATCCTTCAATGATTCATAATCATCGATTAGCCATTTGATCAGACAGGTACTTCTATGTGTGTGATCTCATAGGTTCGAACCTAAATCGATAGTACAAGAATAATTCTTGTACTAATCAATGTAACCATCTAGCAATGGGACTCGATATTCGGATAGACCGAGTGTATGCCTAACAACACTCTAGAACCCATGTGGATATAGTTACCATATAATTCATCTCTTTGACACTCGATGCTCAAAGATGACTTTGGGTTAAACTATCAACCCAATAAAAGTGGTCCACATTGTGTCTCAACCTCAAAAATCCTGTGACTCCTCACTAGGACTATTTTGGTCAAAGTTTGCAGAATTGAAGCACAATGATATATCATCTTCAATTTTACTTAGAGCGGTCAATCCCATCTTGACTCGCACTCAGACTTCACAAGTACTTGTCTGTATCCAAAAATCTTCCATCATCGAATTAAAAATTTGGATAGTCCAACATCAAAGCACAGTGAGTCACTTGCAAGTCATCGAGACAGCCTCAGATCCGAGAGACACATATACCCATATCCCATCAGACCAGCTCTTAATAATAGAGTGCTCCGAAAGTGGTCATGCTCAATAAAATGTACTCCATCATATCACCCGTATGCCATACCCGTGTCACCTCATATTTTGGTTAAGAGGACAACCAACTAATATGGCATACAATGACCTATACTCGATATAATTATCATCCTTGTGACAATTGTATCCTTTGATCATGAGCAGGATTTAAGAACCACATGATAAATCCTCCTTTATCATTTTGAAAGTAGTTCTAAGGACTTCATCATAACATATAAGTTTTATTTTAGGAGATGTATTCCTTAGATGAATCTGTCAGATAATATTTATCATTTTATAATTCATATACCTGTATGAAATACAATCATCTACAATCTAGATGATTGGCTTTAGGACATATTTTCCAACATCCCCACTGGCACTAAAGCCAATCTACCATGTACCAAGTCCCATCTTCATAAGACAGGCTTTAGTCTTTAGCTAGCTAAGTAACTTACCAGTATGTTATCTACATCTCATATAGAATTTGCTCTCTGCACCTCTATGTATTTCTACTTGAGGTAGTCGCGTGTTCCTCTACTCTATATGCTTGGATATCTGGTGACACCTAGGCTCCTGAGCAAAGGCTATGGTGCCATTGTCTTTGCAGTATACTGTCATAATATCTGATGGCATGACAACCAATTATGCAACTAACATTAGAACCAGAATAAATCCTACACCTCTACAGTATACTCAGCTTCCATCGATCGATTACTTAAAATCCTTCCAAGATATCAACACAGGAATACACCTATGATGTAGATATTCTACCATCAACATCAGACATAAAATCTGAATTGGTATATCCTCCCACTCCTAGATTTGATTCTTCTCTAGATTAAGAATAAATCTTTAGTTCTTCTTAAGTACTTAAGGATATTTTCATAACAATCCAGCAATTTCAGTCTGGATACAACTGATATCTACTTATGACACTCACAGTATTAACTATATCAGTTCAAGTACATTATATGATATATATCTATGCCCAAGAGGGTAGCAAACCCTTCTTCGAGATTTCTATGCTGAATTCTTTCAGCATCTAGTCTCTGTACTTTATCTATAAAAATACAAGCATCCAATTACATCTATCTCTATAGATCTTTAGGATGCTTGCTTTATGTCCTTCATGGAGAGTTCTATATCCAACCATATTTTAATCCATGTCAGTATTTGACACTCCCACTGATCCTTTTGAAAATATATAATTCTTTATTTTTTATCAAATAATTTGATCATATTATCGAAATGAATGTTCCAACTCTAAGAGTATTACAGACTTTGTGATCTCCTATCACGAGAAGTGAAATATATAAGCTACTCCATATAAAAATCTTCAAAAGATATCTAGTCAGGAAAGCTATTTCACATCCCGTTCTTGGAGTCTATGTCTTACATCACCTCATTATAGATTTTGGGATCATCTCTATGTTCTCCATCTTCAATGAGAAATGATTTTCTCTATATCCTCTGTTAAGCATACCCAAGTACCTTTCGAGAGGATGGGAGATCCTACTATGTATACGAGATAGATGAGGAATATATGTCTACTGGCTCATCAAGAATAGGTTCTTTAAGTCCCACGGCTCATTGCTCTTTAGAGACACTCTCTTTGAGCTTAACTTTTCTCCCACTACTTTATTTTGGTTAAATAATTTTTTAAGAAGATAGCATGTCGGGTCACAATCACATTGTAATCCTATCAGAAAGTAGTATCTCAAACTCTTTTAGGATGAGCTTTACAGACCTATCCTCTAACATATACATCCGCTATCCTTAACACAGGTTGGACATCTTTGGATCTTGAAGTAACAAAGATTCAGTTCTCACTATGCAATAATTCATATAGTGTGGTAGGAACAGGTTTAGAGAGAATCCAATTCTATAGAAATAAAGTATGTCCCTAAGAAAATATAAATAAATTAGTGAAGTCCATTATAGACCAAGTCATATCTTATATAGTCCCATGACTCTTCTTATCTCATTGAGTTGAGATATACTAAGAGCAGTCCAATATGAAACTATGCTATTTTATGAGATAATTGAGAAATTTCTTTCATTCGTATTGTATCCTCGATCCGATCAAAGTACCTTTAGAGATTTTTGATTTACTTCTCTATTTTATATCTGAATTCTTTGAATCTTTCAAAAATTTTAGATTTGTATCTCATATACTTATCCATACTATGACTGATCATTAGTAAAGATAACTCCTTTTAGTAGCACATCACATGGGCTACACACATCAAATGTGTATAAAGATAAGTATCTCAGTGATCTTTTTTTTTATCCCACAAGAGTAGCTTGGTCATATTTTTTCAAAGAGATGATACACAAACTAGATATGACTCAACAGTCAATGAGCCCAAAGGCCCATATTTCTTCAGTTTATTAATCATTTCTTCTACGATATGACTTAGCCTAAGACCCCACATATACATAAGTTTTATCTGAACTCTAAATCTCTTAGATCCAATGACATTCACTGCTTGCTCAATTAAGTTCACAGATGCATCACCATACAAATGATAGAGACCATCTCTAAGAACTAAATCCAAAAGATAATCACAAAGGACAGACATCCATGGCTACAGTAGCAACTCTTGCTCTATTGTCAATTTCAAGGGTTACTTCATCAGCCATCTATCTCTCCATCGACTCTATAAAATTACTTGAGTCTATAGCTCAAATGGGGGAAGAAGAAATTGTAAGGATAGTATTGAGCAATTTTAATATGCCTACTCTAGGCATGTCTTTATTTCTTTAGGCTCTCCAGGTATTTATCTCTGAACTCTTTCAAGGTTCCTTTGTTAGCAATAATTTGACCAATTCAGATAAGATGCCAGGATGGTCTTTCATATGATAGTTTGCTATAAACTATCCATATAAACTAAACAAAGATCGCAGGATCAAATCCACAAGCAATTTCTTATGCATGGTCATGTCGAGCCTTTTAAGCTCCTTAATGTCCTTGATTATTATCAAATAACGATCATAGACTGACTGTCTATGATGCATCTCATGCACTGTGTGACTCTGATCACCTCACAACACTTGTAGATGAATCAATATGTCGTTGGTAGTGCACAAATACTCATGCATACATTGGAGTTCATCTAACATAGACTTTAACATATAGCACCTATCTTTATTGACATTGTCCATCCACTCATCAAGTATAGCTCATCGACTATGGGTTAGACAGGTTGTTAACATCAGAATAACCTGATAGAGAATATTGCTTAATCTTTTAAAATTTAAGAACAATTCGTAGGTTTGTGAGTCAGTCTATGTAATTGGTTTTGGTTAATCAGTTGATATCTAAGATATGAACTAGAGGGTTGGAAGCTGACACAATGAACAGTGGAGAGCAAAGATTCTAATTGAATATTTGTACTTATTTTATAATTTACTCAACAGACTTTTAAATGTAAAAAAACTTTCACTATTTTATCAGATCTCCCACACTCTCTAGGTGAAGAAACGAAAATCCTAATGCGATAATTGAATTTTTAGTGGATGCTGCAGTCCCACCAATGTTGTGCACCTCACCTAACAGTTATTGGTAACACAAATGAACACCAATATGTGGATAACTCTTTGGCCAAATACTTCACTAAGCACATTGCAGCTACTTAGTCTTTAAGTCATGTGGGCTCACCTAACAGTTATTGCTCACACTCTTTAGTTAAGCTAGACCCACCGTTCATTAACAGGTGCAAAGCCATCATTGGGTCTCTCACCTAACAATTATTGGGCCCAACCCTATCTTTACCCTGAAGTAACACTTTGCTAATAGAGTGGTTGCATATTTTCGATAAAACTGAACTACTGTGACTAGTCGAGAACAATCAATGCAAGTAGCATGCCCGCACATCTACTATAGTGGAAGATCATTGGTCTTAATATTTATGGAGTACTTTGGATTTAGGTCTCATCTAATCAATCATCACATGATTGATCTAATTGGCATGGGTTATATCAAATCACCAAGCAACCATATTTGAGACTCAATCTTTTAAATTAGCCAGGTAAGTAGAGATTGGTGGAGATCCCCCCATTGCTTTTCTTAGACACCAATAAAATGGTCAAGTAAGTGAATGGAACCAATTAAATAACCACCTTTCAATTACTTACCTTAGACATCAATTGATTAATTGATCTGAATAGGTTAGCTTAGGTGAATCAGATTTGAGTCATAGAGCCGAATTAGGTCTTTAGGTTAATCGATTCTATATATGGGTGTTAATCGATTTGATCAACAATAATTATATGATCTTAACCTCTATTGACCTTACCTTTATCAACACTTGACTTGGTTTGATCAACTATTAAATCAATTCAGATCCAATATGATCAAATCAAAAATCTAGATATAATCCAATTACATGACCTAATTTGATCTAGCCATGACCAATCCTTCATGCACAAACACTAATTTCAGATCTTAAATCTAAATTTTTAGATCTAAATTTTTTACATGAAAGGTATATTTTGATCTCGAAATAATTTCAGATCATACATATAAACATATATCATATACATGAATAAATTCAGATCATAGAAACAAATTTCAACCCCAAATATGCTTTCATATATCATATATATGAATCAAAATAGATCTCAAAACTCTTTTTAGATCTAAACAATAAAACATATATCACATATATGCTAGAAAAAATTAGATCTAAAATTTTATTTAATTAAAAATTTTAACATCATTCTAAGACAACCATACAATATAACAAGTTATGCCAGAACAACCTTATGTCAAAACGACATCAAAAACTTTTAGATCTGAAATTTTTCTCTATAGATTTTATATCTAAATTTTAATCTCATGCATATAACGTGGCTCAGATACCACTGCTGGAGTTTTATGGTTACATGCATGCAAAAATTTTTTAAAACGAGAATGCAATGAAATTTAAAAATTTCAGATTAAATCTAATTTAATCTAAGCATGCATAAGATCAAATATTAAAATCATAAACAAGATCATCATATGTAAGATAAGATTCAGATACATAAATCAAATAAAAAAAAATAAATAGAGAACATATCTTGGCACAGATTAATCTTCATCATGAACTGATGATCATGGATATCTTCCGAAGGTCTCTTAAAGCTGCATAAGTGTCCAGCTTCTATGGGTATCCATATGAGATTCTGATCTGATCATAAGTTTTTTGATCTCATCAAGATGCTAGCTTTGTTGCAGAGATCTCATCTTGGTGGTTGAAAATCTTCTTCTCTTTCAAGATACTCTTAGAGAAGAAGAAGGAGGAGGATGTTGATCTTTATGTTAGAGATCATGAGAAGAATCATTTCTTCTCTTTTCTTCCTAAAACCCATGCACCAAATCTCTACAATAGAGATGTAAGAATTTTTGTCTAACTTTTGGATAAAGAGAAGAGAAGAAACCCATGTCCAAACATGGACAAAAGAGAGAGAGAGATGTCCTAACAACCAACCTTTGGTTGTTGGTAAGAAAGAAGGGATAGGAGCTATCTTACCTCACACCATGAAGCCTCACGTCGTGCCCTCTCTTTCTGATCAGATCTGATTTTCACACAAAATTCTTCTTCTTTTGGCATCCAAAACTTGATCATATCTGGTTAGTTCCAGCCCACAATTAATCCCATATTTAACTAGAGAGAGAAGATTGAGTTTGGTTAGGAGATAAGAGTCCAAAGATGCTAGGACTCTTCCAATTTTGATGCCGCCCACCTCCATCCTTTTCGCCTAGATTTCACACAAAAAAGAAAGGTTTTAAGGAGCTTATTACATGCTAAAAACTTCATGCAAATATTGGTGGGATGTGGCATCCAAATCTGGTTTAACGCGGGACCTTGTTGGCACATAGAAAGGAAGAAGTTTAATGCACATGGGACTCTTCTTTAGGTGGCTGATTTAAACTAATTTAAATTCTAACCAATCTTAATCATATTAAAAATTGATTAGATCCAAATAGATAAAAAATTAAATCTAATTTGGAGCCCAAACTATTTAGATTAGGTGTCACCTAATTAGAGGAGTTCTAGTCCTTTCGGACTCTCTCTTGGTGCTTGAGTCAAACTCAATTTAATCCTAATCCAATAAGAATTTAGTGCACCCATAAAAATAAAAATTTTTAGTCCAAATAAAAATTCAAACATTCTTATTTAGATCTTAGTCTAATTAAAAATTGAGTCAAACCTAAATTCTAATTTAATTAAGAATCATTCTCCCATGCAATTTTGGTTATCTCATGATCCAATTAGGTTTGATCAAATCAAATCCATATCAAGTCAAATTAAATCTAATTTAATTAGACTTGATACAAGCTCTATTGGTCAATCAAATTAAGTCAATCAGCAATCTAATTGCTAATTAATCCTCCTATAACTCACTAACTCTTTAACGAGTTATTTAATACAACTTTTGCATTGAATCAATCATCAATCAAATTGATAATCAAATCCTATCATGATTCATAATCATAATTCAACCATCTGATTAGTCGAAAGTCTCTATGTGTGTGATCCCATAGGTTCTATTCTATCTAGTAGTGAGATATATTATAATCCCTATCATAATATTATTGAACCGTTCCAACTCTGCCCATCAAGAATCATTGATCATCAAGATAATGCTCGTGGGTCACACAACCATCAGTGACATCTAGCAGTATGTAGTGGTAACCTAGTAGAATAAAAAGTGATAAATCTCTAGGTACAGTTAACGTATGATACAGTTCCTCTATCGTGAGTTCCGACCATATGGCAGGTCATGGATAAATTATCAAACCTCATCATCGGTCATAGGATAGATTCAATTAGCTCGAGTCCATATGTGATTCCTATGAAAACTCTTTTCTATTAATCACACTACTATGGCCATAGACTTAAGGACTCAGCTTCATAAATCTCATAGGACTACTCCCTTCTATTAGGATCGATAGATTCTATCTAAGTGCACACCCTACTCCTATAGTGAACCAACTATCACCAACATCTACTACAAGGGCTCATTGAGATCCATGTTTATATATAGTCAAACTCCAGTAGCCTTACTGCGAGCAGCTGTAGCACCGCAGATCAAAAGATCAGTCGTATAACTGCAGCATCGAGAAAGTCACTAATAAGTGAGCAGACATCCATGTGACTTCTTGTGTTGGTTACGTTCAGTGCTAGTTGTTCTTTAACAACCACCTGCACTCTCGTTCCAGTGTCACTATACCACAAACTCGAGACCTATCTGTCTGAAGAAAGCGATCCATGTATTGGTCTATCTGGATCAATCACCATCCCCATGATGATCCTATGATCAGGAGCAATTTAGGAATTAGCCATCAATGACACATGTCTCAAATTCTTAACTCTTTGAGAATATGTGTCATCATCTTGTTAATCTCTTGGATGATTCATGGATACATAAACATGAATGATAATATAAATACTCATAAAGTACAAAATCATATCCTAGAGATATGATATGTGTCAGCCAAGCTTGGCTTCTTGGACATACATCCAACAAATTCAAGCTATAGAAGAATATCTAGAATGCTTATTTCAAAATCCAACAGAACCTCCACCAGATGCCCAAGTATTTGCCCTCCAACAGTGATCTACACAGGGCTATGACCAGGATACCAACTCTTTGGAATGATTTCTTCTCCAAAATTCTCACTCTGAGAACTTTCTTGGGCATCAGAACCTCAAGACCTTCTTCCTCTCCTCCTAGCCTTCCTATCCCTACCTTTCTTTTCTCCTTATCTTCCTTAATTCTCTTCCTAGACTCTTATCCTAAAATCAGACTTGTCCTTACTATTTTTGGACTTATCTTAATAAGAGAAGGAAGAGACTAATTGGACAATAGAGAGAGTGTGCAAGAATGAAGAGACGAGCGAGAGATCTAAATGAAACAAATCCCCCGATGCACCCCCTTAAATAGTTTGCGATAGGATGCAAGGGATTTGTTCTCGCACCCTCTCCACGCGCCATCTTGTGTCTCCTAAAATTATTTCACACCCCCAACCAATTTTTTGTTGGGAATAGTATCCCAAAGCCAATCGTCAGCTTGTTGATGGTTGTGCTCATTTTTATATTTGTACATAAATTATGAATTAATAAAAATTATTTTGATATTTTTCATCACAAAATGTTTCATCTTCTAATAAACTCCTATGTTGTGGTGAAGTCCTTATGACTATTTAAACTCGACAAAGGAGGATTTGTCGTTTAGTCCTTAAATCTATTTGCGACCAAATGATACATTGTTACCAAGGATGACAATATTTATCAAGCATAGGTCGTTGTGTGCCATATAGGTTGGTTATCCTCTTAACCAATGAGTGTGGAGATACTGGTATGGCATACAGGTGAGATGTAAGGATACATCTACACCGAATATGACCGACTCCGGAGCTATTTCTGCTGTCAAGATTTGCTCCGATGGAATATGGGTATAAATATCCCTCCGATCTGAGACCGTCATGGTGACTTGCAAGCAACTCACTGCACTTAGGCACTGGACTACTTGAATTTTTAATTCAGTGACGGAAGGCTGCTGGATGTAGTCAAGTACTTGACTTATCGGTGCGTGTGTCAAGATGGGATTGACCACTCCAGTTTAGGAGCTGTGTATAGTCTTGTTTCAATTTAGCAAAATTTTGGCCAGGGTAGTCCTTGTGAGGAGTCACAGGACTGTTTGAGTTGAGCACGATTCAGATGATCTAATCAGGGTTGACAGTTTAACCCTGAGTCATCCTAAACACAGGGCTCAAAAGGATGAATTATACAGTAACCATATTCATGTAGGTTCTGAGTGTTGCAATTGTGACTCTTCGACCTATCCGAACATCGGGTACAATTGCTAGATGGTCACTTCGATTAGTACAGAAATTGGTTCCTGTGCTACCGGCTTAGGTTCGAACCTGCGGGGTCACACACATTAGAGGTTCCTATCTGATCTGATGGCTGATGTAGAATCCTACATATTTGAGACTCAGTGATCAAGAATCAAGATTCTCTGATCACGAGTTCCACACATTATGGGTACCGGGGTCAAGAGTCCCACTGGTTGGGACTTTTCGATCAGGGTTACATATCGATGAATTCTGATGCCTGATTGCCCATCGGATTTGGACTCAGTATTTATGAGAGATTTAATTAATGATTTGATTACTAATTAACTCAATTTGATTGAGTAATTATTTTTGGATCAAGTCCAATTGAATTGGATTCAGTTGGGTTTGACCCGATTAGGTTAAGAGTTGACCTAATCATCGAGATGGTTTGATCCCTGATTTGATCAGGGGTTGGGCTTAATCAATTCTTGATTTGATTAGAATTTTATTGAGCCTAATTAAGCCTAATTTAGTTAGATTTAAATTAGTCTAATTGAACCTAACTTATTTGGTTCAATTAGGTTGGTTTAAATAATTAAACCACCTTGACCCAATCTCCATGCGCCACCTCACTTCCATTGCACCCATTTGAATTCATGAGAAGGAACTTCTCATGAATTTTTTTCTCACGCCAAGCCCTCTCCACACCCCACTTTAATATGCCATATGAATGGATAAGGATGATTGGTTGGCCATTCAAATTCAAAATAAAGTTTGAATTTGAATGGGCAATCAATCTTTGCACCTTATCCCTTTTTTTATGCCTCATTTATTACATGAGAAAAAGTTTCTCATGAAATCACTCCATGCATAATTTAAGCCACACCTCACGCCTTTAGTGGATAAGGGATGAGTTGGTGTCCATTTGAATTCAAATGTGCAATTACTCATCTTTATCCTTTCTTTTGGATAAGACGTTTGACATTGTTATAAAAGGAGGAGAAGAGTGGGGCGTGCAGGAAGAAGATTTTTTTGGAGAAAAATTTTGGGGTGTGAGAAGTCTTGTGCGTGAGAAGGAAGTCCATATCCTTCCAAGAGAAAAAGAAAGAAAAGAAAGAAAAGTGGGTGCAAGATTTTCGGTGAGTTCCCTAGAGTTTTAGCCTGGGGTTCGGGAAGTGAGAAATTGAGCTACGAGTGTCATGAGCCTAGATCTTCAACATCCTCTCAAGCACATCTGTTGATGATCTGGAGCATCCAAAGAATCGACAGACATCGATCGAAGGAGTTCGATCAGCATGGACCGTCAAAAGGGCTCTACAACGAGCTAGCACTCGTGAGGAGTCGATCAGATCGAAAGCTTCATGTGAACGATCCGTAGAGGTCAGACACGCTGTGTGGCTGCATCGTGATGATCAGACTCTCCTGACAGTGATCAGATTGCGGCGATCTACTATCCACACAAAGGTATTGTGTTCTGAATACATTACAGTAAAATATTTGCTGTTCGAATTTGAATTTCAAATTTAAATGAATGCATGCTATATATCATATTTAGATCCTAGTGTAGGATAAATTTATATTAATTAATTAGATTAATTAACAATTTTCACTGTAAAATAATAATTTTGAAAAAGTTTTAAAATTACCATTTTACCCCTGTACTGAATTTTCCACAAAATGGTATAAGAGCGGATTCTTAGATATGATATATATATTTGCATGCATAGATTAAGTTGTAATCTAAAAGTTTAAATTTAAAATTTAAAATTCAAAATTTAAAATTTGAATTTTGAAAGTTGTTCGAATTTTAAAATTTAAAATTTTGAAATTTACATTTTGAAATTTAAATTTTGAAAGTTGTTTGAAATTCAAAATTCAAAAAATTTGAAAATCAAAATTTAAAATTTAAGTTTTAAAATTTGTAATTCAAAATTCAAAATTCAAAAATTTAAAATTCAAAATTTGAAATTTGAAATTGGAAATTTGGGTGAAATTTCAAATTTGAAATTCAAAATTTAAAATTCAAAATTTGAAATTCAAAATTTAAAATTCAAAAAATTTGAAATTTGAAATTTGTTTGAAATTTAAAATTCAAAATTTAAAATTTGAAATTAAAAATTAAAAATTTAAATTTTGAAATTGATATATTTAGATATACTTGATCCAAGTAGCAAGTAATCGAATTGGGTTGGTTGCCATGGCCATCCGGTCATAGAAGAAAAGTAGGGTTTAAAGGCCCTCTCCTCCCATTCGATGGGGTCTCCTATGGCGGTAGGGGTACCGCTGCAATTATATCCCATGCAGATGAAGCAGCGAAAGGAATTAAGATGTAAATGTTCAATTATGAAATTTATCATGAATATGTTATATTAGATCTAAAATAATATTTATGATTTATTTTGATTGAGTTATTTTCTGTTATGTAATTAGCAATAGGATTGCTATTTATGAAATGTGCTGATCTATTTATGAAATGAGTCAACAAATTTGGTGAACAGAAAATAAAATCTTTCAAATTTGAAAATTATTTTCAAAATGCCAAATCCTGACCCATCAGCCTAAATACTTAATTAAAAAAATTAAGTGTTGTCTAGTAGGTCTAGAATTGTGAATTAAGACCTAAGACAATTGCATAAACTTGTGGGTCAATGGGTTAGATGGATTAGGTCCATAATTGGGTTAGACCTAAGGTTAGCTTAAAGAAATAGATTAAATTAGAGTAATTGGTCAAATCTAATCAAAAGTTGAATTAGATTAGGTCAAGGATACTCTAGACTCAACTCCAATAGTTGTAGTTGAATGGGTCCATGCCTTTAACTAGACCAAGATGGACTTAATTCATGGCTACGTGGTGGAACCCTATTTAATAAGTTGATCAAATTAAAACTAATGAACTGATTGGTGTCTAAGGTAAGTTTGGTATTTTGACCAGTGGTTTTTAAGCGGGAGCTACTCTCAGTGATTCGATCTTTGACGAGTTAATGGCTTATCCCCACCACTGATCTCACTTACCTGGCCAACCTGGTGAATTAGGTTTTGATTAGATCACTTAGTGATTAGGGCTCACCCATGTCATTAGGTAAATTAGTGTGATTGATTTAGGGGCTCCTAATGCTAGCTTTAATTAAATTCTTTTTAATCTGACTTGGTGAAGTCAGTGGGAGGATTGAAATTGGCTGGATATTTTCTTCTCTTCTATCCTTTAATAAAATTCTCAAAAATTATTAGGTCCCTAAAAATGATTAAGTTATATTGATAACTAAGTCATAGCCTCCCATTAAGTGAGTGATAATGAGTCCATTAGTTTAATAATCTTGGAGGCCCAAAGGCCTGGTGCTTATTGACTAATGGAATTATCATTCATAATATGATAATTTGGTTTGAGTCTTTCTGATGGTGGTCAGGTTGGCCGGTCAAAGTCGGGCCTGATTATTTATTGGTCCGATTCACCAAATTAAATCATGTTAATGGTTAGACCTAACCAGATCTTTTCAGTGGAGGCCAAAGCCTACTGATTAGATTCTGGGGCAAAATCAATTACTAGAAGTTGTTTAGAGAAACAACTGGTTATAAACCTACCCATAGATGCACATGGGTTGACCAACCAAAGTTGGGCTCGTGTGTAGTCTGTGTGGATTCTAGTACCCACTAAAAAATTAAAATAATTCCTCGAATTGGAGGTTGAGGCTACCAGTTCATAAAAATACTGAGAGAAACTTTAGACTAAAGTCCAAGTCTTTAGTATTTATAATTTATGTACTAATAGAGGTATGTATTTCCTTTATGCAGCTATGGCCACTACCCTGTCCCTCCGGTCATTATTAGATAATGACAAGCTCATGGGATCTAATTTCGATAGCTGGTATCGAAAATTAAAAATCATCCTTGAGCATGAGCAGATCCTTTATGTAGTAACGAATCCGGCACCTGAGGAGCCAGCCTCGAACGTTAGAGGGACGGTCTGAGACACTTATCAGAAGTGGCTCAACGATCGCACCACCGTTCGGTGCATTATGCTAGCGGCAATGAATGATGAGTTCAGTCGCAGGTTCGAGAACGCCCAGCCACAGGAGATGCTTCAAATGTTGAACGACTCCTTTGACACGCCTGACGATGTTGAAAGGCACAAAACTAGTTGTGCCATTTTTAATGCTCGGATGAGAGATGGGGCCTTAGTCACCGATCATGTACTATACATGATCGAAATGATTGAGCATCTAAGTAAACTGGGCTTTCCCCTGCATGAGTAGCTCGATAAGGATGCGATCCTTAATTCTCTGCCCAAGTCCTACCTTCCCTTCCTTACTCATTTTCGAATGATAAAGCCTGCAGTGAACTACCATGGCTTGTTGGGGTTGCTGTAGAACTTTGAGAAGGACCGCCAGCTCCATAAAGAGTTGGTAAATATTATGGGAGGGTCTTCTTCTGGTCGTCGACCCTTTAAGAAAGGGAAGAAGAACAAGAAGAAGAAGAATAAGAAGGTGCAACCGCATGCTGGGATGTCTGCACATGGTCAGACCAAGAAGCGCAAGCCCGACCAGAGCCAAGCGGAGTGCTTCTTTTGCAAGAAGCAGGGGCACTGGAAGAAGAATTGTCCTCTATACATTGCCTCCCTGGACCCGAATAGGCCGAAGAAGAAGCAAGGTACTTATATGATAACACCTTGCAACTTTTTCATTTGTGATACTACTGCCTGGGTATTGGATACCGGAAGCCCTTATCATATTTGCAATTTGATGCAGGGTCTGCAGGTCAGTAATAGATTTGATGAAGTCGATAGATTCTTGAACGTTGGAGATGGAAGCAAAGTTCCAGTTCTAGTATTAGGAATCATGAACCTTGTAATCAATTCTCGAAATATAATTCTGAGTGAATGTCACTATTGTCCAAGCTTTTTATTAAATATTATTTCTATAGATTTTTTTGGCCATGAACGGTTATCAATTTTTAATAAAAAAAATATTTACAATATCATTTTGAATGGTGTTACAATATTTGTTGAACAACTTAATAATGGAATTTACTTTCTATCACAACCTGTTAATGTGGTTCAAACCTCCGGTAAATACCCTAGAATAGATAATGTGTCAGAAGTCTACCTTTGGCACTGTAGGTTAGGTCATATCAATAAGAACAGGATAAACAGGTTGGCTCAAGAAGGAATTCTTGAAATAGGTGATTGTGAATCACTTCCAACCTGTGAGTCCTGTCTTCTTGGTAAAATGACCAAATCACCTTTTATTGAAAAAGGTGAGCGAGCCAGTGAACTCTTAGCTCTGGTACATTCTGATGTATGTGGACCCATGAGCTCAAGTGCAAGAGGTGGATATTTCTACTTCATAACCTTCACAGATGACGTATTGAGGTATGGGTATGTCTATTTAATGAAGCATAAGTCGGAGTCATTTGAAATATTCAAACTATTCCGAAATGAGGTAGAAAAATAAACTAGAAAGTGTATTAAAACTCTTCGATCTGATCGAGGAGGTGAATACCTTTCCAATAATTTTTTGACATATCTTTGGGAGAATAGAATTCTCTCTCAGTAGACTCCTCCTGGAACACCACAACATAATGGTGTATCTGAAAGGAGGAATCGGATCTTGTTGGACATGATTCGATCCATGATGGGATTTGCTGGTCTGCTGATCTACCTCTGGGGATATGCACTCGAATTGGCTTGTTACCTTCTAAATAGAGTTTCGAGTAAGTCTGTAACCAAAATGCCATATGAGATATGGATAGGACGTAAGCCAGTACTCTCGCACCTTAAGATTTGGGGATGTCCGGCTTATGTTAAACATTTAATTACGGACAAGCTTGGACCTAGGTCTGACAAGTGTAATTTTATAGGGTACCCAAAAGAGACCAAAGGGTATTACTTCTACCTAGCTGATGAGCAAAAAGTATTTGTCAGCCTTAAGGCAATCTTTTTGGAAAATGAGTTCTTTGGTGAAGGGACTGTTGCCTCTAAGATCGAACTTGACGAAGTTTGACAGGTGAAAAAATCGACACAAGTTGCTGAACCTGAATCGGATTTGGCTAGATCAGATCCGGAGCCCATTGTTCAAGCACCCTTAAGGCAATCTGGTAGAGTACCACGTCAACCGGATAGATACTATGGTTTCTTGGTCCGAGATGACGATCCTATCGAACTTGATGAAAATGATGAGGATCCGATCACCTACATGGATGCAATTCAGAGACCCGACTCTGAGAAATGGCTAGAGGCCATGAAATCCGAAATGGAATCCATGAAGGTCAACGATGTGTGGACATTGGTTGACCCACCCCAAGGAGTAAAACACATAGGGTGTAAGTGGGTCTTCAAGAGGAAGAGAGGTGCAGACGGAAAGGTGGAAACCTATAAAGCCCGTCTAGTTGTCAAGGGATATCGTCAACGTTATGGTATGACTATGATGAGATATTTTCTCCTGTGGCAATGCTCAAATCCATTCAGATTATACTTGCGATAGCTGCGCATCTGGACTATGAAATCTGACAGATGGATGTGAAGACAGCTTTCCTAAATGGAAAGCTGGATGAAGAGGTGTATATGATACAACCTGAAGGATTCACATCCATAGATGAGTCTAAGGTGTGCAGGCTATAGAGGTCCATTTATAGACTTAAGTAAGCATTACAGAGTTGGAACATATGTTTTGATAAGACGATCAAGACGTATGGCTTCATTAAGAATGGAGAAGAGCCATGCATTTATAAATGGGCTAATGGTCCAGTAGTAGTATTTCTTGTATTGTATGTGGATGACATTCTCTTAATCGGAAATGATGTCCCTACATTACAGGGAATAAAGATTTGGCTGTCATCACAGTTCTCCATGAAGGATCTGGAAGAAGCTTCCTACATCCTAGGGATGAAGATCTATAGGGATAGATCTAAAAGGTTGCTTGATTTATCTCAGTCCACGTACATTGATACTATGCTGAAGAGGTTCAGCATAGAGAATTTTAAGAAAGGCTATCTTCCGATAGGCCATGAAATTTTTCTCTCGAAGAGGGATTGTCCGACAACACCTCAAGAGAGAGAGCCTTTGGGTAGGATTCCATATGCTTCGGTAGTGGGATCTATCATGTACGCCATGACATGTACACGATCAGATGTGCATATTCACTAGGGGTAGTGAGTAGATACCAATCTGATCTAGGGGAGAATCACTGGAAGGTTGTTAAAACCATCCTAAAGTATTTAAGAAATACTAAGGACCAGTGGCTTGTTTATGGTAAATCGAACTTGAGACTTATAGGGTTTACAGACTTTAGTTTTCAGTCTGATCACGATGACAGCAAAAGTATGTCGGGTGGATCGAGGTGACGTCGACCTTCAGAAGATCGACGGAAAGGAGAACCTGGCCGACCCATTCACTAAAGCCATTGTGGTGAAGGAGTTCGACGACTACAAGTCGAAGATGGGTATTAGATACTGCACCGATTGGCTTTAGGCCAAATGGGAGATTGTTGAAAATAGTGTCCCAAAGCCAATCGTCAGCCTGTTGACGGTTGTGTTCATTTTTATATTTGTACATGAATTATGAATTAATAAAAATTATTTTGATATTTTTCATCATAAAATATTTTATCTTCTAATGAACTCCTATGTTGTGGTGAAGTCCTTAGGACTATTTAGACTCGACAAAGGAGGATTTATCGTTTAGTCCTTAAATCTGTTCGCGACCAAATGATACGTTGTTACCAAGGACGATAATGTTTATCAAGCATAGGTCATTGTGTGCCATATAGGTTGGTTGTCCTCTTAACCAATGAGTGTGAAGACACTGGTATGGCATACAGGTGAGATGTAAGGGTACATCTGCACTGAATGTGACCAACTCCGGAGCTATTTCTACTGTCAAGATTTGCTCCGATGGAATATGGGTATAAATATCCCTCCGACCTGAGACCGCCACGGTGACTTGCAAGCAACTCACTGCACTTAGGCACTAGACTACCTGAATTTTTAATTCAGTGATGGAAGACTGTTGGGTGTAGTCAAGTACTTGACTTGTCGGTGCGTGTGTCAAGATGGGATTGACCACTCCAGTTTAGGAGCTGTGTACAGTTGTGTTTCAATTTAGCAAAATCTTGGCCAGGGTAGTCCTTGTGAGGAGTCACAGGACTATTTGAGTTGAGCACGATTCGGATGATCTAATCAGGGTTGACAGTTTAACCTTGAGTCGTCCTAAATACAGGGGTCAAAAGGATGAATTATACAGTAACCATATTCATGTAGGTTCTGAGTGTTGCGATTGCGACTCTTTGACCTATCCGGACGTCGGGTACCATTGCTAGATAGTCACTTCGATTAGTACAGAAATTGGTTCCTATGCTACCGACTTAGGTTCGAACCTGTGGGGTCACACACATTAGAGGTTCCTATCTAATCTGATGGCTGATGTAGAATCCTACATGTTTGAGACTTAGTGATCGAGAATCAAGATTCTCTGATCACGAGTTCCACACATTATGGGTACCGGGGTCAAGAGTCCCACTGGTTGGGACTTTTCGATCAGGGTTACATATCGATGAATTCTGATGCCTGATTGCCCATCGGATTTGGACTCAATATTTATGAGAGGTTTAACTAGTGATTTGATCGCTAATTAACTCAGTTTGATTGAGTAATTATTTTTGGATCAAGTCCAATTGAATTGGATTCAGTTGGGTTTGACCCGATTAGGTTAAGAGTTGACCTAATCATCGAGATGGTTTGATCCCTGTTTTGATCAGGGATTGGGCTTAATCAATTCCTGATTTGATTAGGATTTTATTGAGCCTAATTAAGTCTAGTTTAGTTGGATTTAAATTAGTCTAATTGGATCTAACTTATTTGGTTCAATTAGGTTGGTTTAAATAATTAAACCACCTTGACCCAATCTCCATGCGCCACCTCACTTCCATTGCACCCATTTGAATTCATGAGAAGGAACTTCTCATGAATTTTTTTCTCACGCCAAGCCCTCTCCATGCCCCACTTTAATGTGCCATATGAATGGATAAGGATGATTGATTGGCCATTCAAATTTAAAATAAAGTTTGAATTTGAATGGGCAATCAATCTTTGCACCTTATCCCTTTTTTTATGCCTCATTTATTACTTGAGAAAAGGTTTCTCATGAAATCACTCCATGCACAATTTAAGTCACGCCTCATGCCTTTAGTGGATAAGGAATGAGTTGGTGTCTATTTGAATTCAAAATTTGTTTTGAATTCAAATGTGCAATTACTCATCTTTATCCTTTCTTTTGGATAAGATGTTTGATGTTGTTATAAAAGGAGGAGAAGAGTGGGGCGTGCAAGAAGAAGATTTTTTTGGAAAAAAATTCTGGGGCGTGAGAAGGAAGTCCATATCCTTTCAAGAGAAAAAGAAAGAAAAGAAAGAAAAGTGGGTGCAAGGTTTTCGGTGAGTTTCCTAGAGTTTTAGCCTGGGGTTCGGGAAGTGAGAAAGTGAGCTACGAGTGTCGTGAGCCCACAAAATCTCAGAGAGATCTTCAACATCCTCTCAAGCATGTCTGTTGATGATCTGGAGCATCCGAAGAATCGACAGACATCGATCGAAGGAGTTCGATCAGCATCGACCGTCAAAAGGGCTCTACAACGAGCTAGGACTCGTGAGGAATCGATCAGATCGAGAGCTTCGTGTGGATGATCCACAGAGGCTAGACACACTATGTGGCTGCATCGTGACAGTCAGACTCTCCCAACGGTGATCAGATTACAGCGATCTACTACCTGCACAAAGGTATTATGTTCTGAACACATTATAGTAAAGTGTTTACTGTTCGAATTTGAATTTTAAATTTAAATGAATGCATACTATATATTATATTTAGATCCTAGTGTAGGATAAATTTATGTTAATTAATTAGATTAATTAATAATTTTTACTGTAAAATAGTGATTTTGAAAAAGTTTTAAAATTATCATTTTACCCCTACACTGAATTTTTTCACATTTTTCATGTCCATCAGTAGCGTCATGACACATGATAATTATCAAAAAAAAAATTCAAGAGATTCTTCGTGCAGAAGGACTCTTCGAAATATTTTTTCTCGATGATTCTTCGATGCATCACACAGCTTCCTATGGTATATTTTTTCTTTACCATCTATCAATGATTTTTGGCCATCCAATCAGCCAAAATGAATGTGCTAACTTGCTAATGGCATAAAAAAAATCTGAAATCAAAATGTGGTGTGACACTTCGATTAAAGTCCTTCACAAGTTGGACTCTTGGTTAAGCGCATGGATCAAATTGGCAGGATTTTAAACTTCAACTAATTTTCATGATTAAACTAAAAAGTGTTTTAGCCTCAGAAAGATTTTTTACATTCAAAATTAACTCAAGAATCATCAAAAAAAATTTTCATCATGGAACATTTGGATAAGCTTGAGGAAGGGGCGTCCCATCTCATGGGATGCCAATTCAGGTCTTGAGCTCAAAACTTGCACCCCATGCACAAGAAAAATTCTTGACATATGGATACTTAGTTAAATGGAATCAAAATCTTGATACATGTACCCAAGGCCTGACCCAACTCAAACCCAAAATTAGTTTAAATTAATTTAGATTTAATTAGCCCAATCTAGAATCAATTTTGAACCCAATTCGAAACAAGGAGCTAGAAATTGCAACATGTGCTAGCATGTCTATTTTGCAAATATGATCTAATTTAATTAGACCCCTGATCAATTTTCTTTATGTGTGACTCATTGGGTTCTATATCTAGCTAGTAGTGAGTTTGAGTGCAAGTTGATCTGATTTGATTAGAATTTAATCTAACCGATCTAGATCCAATCGAACTAACCCGATTTCAGCAATTAGAACTCTTTCTAATTGATGACTGAATTAAACTCTTTAATTTGATCAAACCTACAAGACAAGATTGATATCTAATAATGTATCATATCTACCTAAAAGATATAAAATTTTGATAAAAATACTAAAAATATCTTTCAGTGAAAAGTTATCATGCAATTCGATCCTGCGATCTTCCTACACCATGAATATGAATCTGGATATAGAATGATGTCAAATCCAATATCATATTCATATTTCTCTTAATATTAAATGATGATTTAATTAATAAAATATTAATTTTTTTTTAATTTTTATTCTACTTTGATCAAAGACTTTCTGAATCATCAATCAATCAGAGCAAGTAGGATGCGATCTTCTCTTACCATCAGTGATCGATCCATATTGACCTAGTCATGACCTCTATACACATTCTATCATATCTAAAATATTCCATACATGACTAAGTCATGAATGAGTATGAACCAAAATATAGATTCATGTTTACAAAGTTTTATGGTAGTCTCAGGTCAAAGGATCACATGCACAACTCCCACAATAAGAAAACATCTTTTGATGGGTAAGTAAATTTTATAAGATATTTCTTAAGTCAGATCAATTCAGTAAACTCATTCTCTAATGAGCACCTACTTCCTTGTATTAGTGTCTCACACAAGTGGCTTATGAAATCAGCCACCCTCTCCATCAAGCATACATAGGAAGTACTAGTCTATTTAGAACACTAATCTCCTACTCAATGCTCCTATGACTAGGAATATTCTAAATCAAGATTTTTAGAATTTTAGATCTTATAGGTATGATCTCATCATAACTCTAAACCCATTGTCCTGATTTATGGAGTTCATTATAATCATTACAAAAGTAAGATGCAGCATCTGATAAAAATTATCTTTTATTTATAAAATATCAATTATATGAGTGAAAGATTACAAGAAAAATTTATCAAAATGCAAATTTTGATTGACTTGTAGGGTATATTCCTTTCAATCTTTCACTTGCACTAAAGCCAATCACCCTTGTTGGTGCAGAATTTCATCGATGTCGGAGAAGCTGGAGTCGAGAGGATCACGACCACCGTCGAGACCTGCAAAGAAAGTCTAAATCGGAGTTGGGGGTGCTCCGGCAAGACCCTTCGATGCTCAAGTCAATACTTTGCCTTAACAAAAATGGAGCACTCGAATAGGATTTTAGTAGAGTTTTGAGATAGTGTTTAGAGCTTAGAGGAGAACGTATCTGGGGGTCTCTTTTATAGACAGAAGAGCGTAACCATTTGACAGCGACGTCCGTAACTACCTGGTAGTAGGCCGTTTGGGGCCACGTGGAGTTTGTTATGGAGAGCAGTGGTGTCCGTTGTCACGACTTGCCAGAGAGTGGTGGGGCCACATGGAGTTTGTTACGGAGGGTGGTGGTGTCTGTTGTCGTGACTTGTCGGAGAGTGGTGGGACCACGTGGAGTTTGTTATAGAGAGTGGAGTGGTGTCCATTGTCGTGACTTGCCGGGGAATTTGGGTCAGATGGCTGAAGTTTCGTTGGGACGTCTGGTGGAGCGGAATAGCTCTCTGTCTCAGCAATCTAAGAGAAGCTCGAATATTTTTGAGGTTGCTGATGGGTTAACTGTTGCTGGGTGCCTTAGGCATTGATGTTGCAGATGGAAGTCATCTACTGTAGAAGCCCGGATGGAAACTTTCTGTTGGAGAAATCCGGCTGGAGTCTGATTGCTAGAGAAGTTCGTCTGGGATTTGTTTGATGTACAAGCTTGTCTGAAGACTGTCCGCGGGAGAGGTCTGTAGGAACCAGATCTAGGGTTTCAGGGTTAGATCTTGAAACTTTTTCAAGATCATACAGCGGAAGACTAAAATAAATCAAAATTTATTTTTTAAAATCAGAGAATCCCTAGATCTAAGATCCTATTACATAATTATTATATATCATTAAATCACAAATTAAAATATATAAATATAGCATGAACTACATGTTGATCATATCAACATGTTTCTATACCACATCTAATGTATGTATTAAACAATAGATCAGATCTATTACCTTGCAAGTTAGATGCTCTAACCTCGCTGATCCGGGCTTAAGGATGATGTTGCAAGCCGCACACGTGTCCGGCCTCTAGGAGTCATCCACACGAGCCCACGAATCTCGATCAGAAGTCCTGCTTCAGGAAATCAGCACAGTATGCTAGTACTGCGCTGATCCTTCTTTGATGGTTGATCAGGTGCCTCCTTCTTCTTGATTAGGACTCTTCCAAAGATGAAAAGTAAAAGGAGGAGTTTCAGATCTGAGACACTCTCAGGAAACTCAAGATGGAGGGAGGAAAGATATGAAAATAAAAAATCCTAGAAGAAGACCCTCTTCTTCTTCACGTTTTTCTCTCTAGACACCCTAACTTGCATCTTTTATATCTCCACGACCCAAAGGTTTTTCTTTATGATTTTTTGATGGCACAAAGGTCTCTCAAATATATATCGTTTTTGAAAATTTCACAAAGAAACTCATTTCATATAGAGAGATATGATAGAGTCCTTGTCTAGGTCAAATACCTAGTCAAGGCTTATCCAAACATGGCAAGTTAAGGGGCGCCCAGCTCTTGAGCACCTCCTCCATATTTTCGTACATAAATTACCAGAAAAGGGTGCACAATATGTACCCTAAAATCTATGAAAATTACAAAAAAAATTTGGATAAATTCGGTGCAAAATTGAAAGAGTTTTGGATTTTTAAAACTCTATCTCATAGAATTCGAAATCCAAACTTATTCCTTTTTGATTTGATCCAAACCACCTTCCATGTAAGAAAGAAGAGAGGAAACCTTTTGTGAATGTGGGAGAGACCTGGGAGAGGGCTTTTTTCACACAAAATAAGTGGATATTGGCATTGAATAAGAGAGAGGGTGTGGGGAAGGCTTATGTGGCGCAAGGTGCAATCCTAGTCTTACTAGGATTCTATCTTATGACTTGTTTTAATTTGGTTTCTCAAACCAAATCAAACCAAAATTAGATCAACCTAATTAAAATAGATCTTAACTCAATTAAAAATCTAATTTAATCAGATTAAATTAGATTTAAATCTGATTTAATTTTCTAATCAAATTAGAAATTAGATTGACCCAAGTCCTAGTTGAACTAGGACTAGTTTTTCCTTGCACTTGGCTTATCCAATAAACAAATTAGACTTGATCCAATCAAGTCCAAAATAAATCTAATTAAATCATATTTAATTAGACTTAATCTCAGCCCATTGGCTTAATCAAATTAAGCCAATTAGCAATCGAATTGCTAATCGATCCTCCTGCAATACTTGCACTGGGTTAAATGTCAATCGTATTGATCATTTAATCCTAGAACGATTCTTAATCGTTGATCAACCATCCGATCGGATCATGAACTCTAATGTGTGTGACCTCATAGGTCCAAACCTAAGCTGGTAGCACAAGAATAAATTTCTGTACCAATCGAAGTGACCATCTAGCAATGGTACCCGACGATCGGATAGGTCGAATGTGTAGAACAACATCCTTAGAACCTATGCGGATATAGTTTTCATATAATTCATCCCCTTGACCAAAATGATCATAGGACACCCCAGAGTTTAACTGTCAACTCTGATCAGGTTATCCATATTGTATTTCAAAATATCAAATCCATCTGATGGATTACCCTAGCCAAGGTTTTGCTAAATTGAAATACAACGACTCATTCTTCTCCAACTCTTGGAGTGGTCAATCCAATCTCGATCACACTCTGACTTCGCAAGTACTTGACTGTGCCCAGAAGCCTTCCGTCCCTGAATTAGAAATTCAGTTAGTCCAATACCAAAGCACAGTGAGTTGCTTGCAAGTCACTGAGGCGATCTCAAGTCTAAGGGACACTTATACCTATATCCCATCAGAGATATTCTCGACAGCAGAATGCTCTGGAGTTGGTCACGTTCAATGATGATGTACCCTTATATCTCACCTGTATGCCATACCAGTGTCTCCACACTCCTTGGTTAAGAGGACAACCAACCCATATGGCCTACAGCGACCTATGCTGGATAGAAGCTGTCGTCCTTATTGATAGCCTATCATTTGATCGTGAACAGTTTTAAGGACTAATCGATAAATCCTCTCTTTATCGAACTTAAATAGTTCTAAGGACTTCATCATAACAACGGAGTTCATTAGAAGATGAAAGCTTATGATGAAGATGCCAAATATATTTTATTTATTAACAAATCAATTACAATACTTGGTTGCTCAACCGTCAACAGCATGACGATTGGCTTTTTGGGACACATTTCTCAACAACTCCCACTTGTCCTAAAGCCACTCGGCACAGTATCTAATACCCATCTTCGACTTGTGGTTGTCAAACTCCTTTATCGCCAGGGCTTTAGTGAAGGGGTCGGCCAGGTTCTCCTTTCTGTCGATCTTCTGAAGGTCGACGTCACCTCGATCCACGATCTCCCGGACCAGATCGAAGCGACGCAAGATGTGTTTCATCCGCTGATGTGCTTTGGGTTCCTTCACCTGAGCTATGGCACCAGTGCTGTCGCAGTAGAGCAGGACCAGACCATTGAGGAAGGGTGCTACTCCGAGCTCGTTGATGAATTTTCTCAGCCACATAGCTTCCTTCGTGGCATCCGATGCTGCGATGTACTCCACTTCACAAACAGAGTCTGCCACAGTATGCTGCTTGAAACTCTTCCAGCAGATGGCTCCACCATTCAGAGTAAAGATATAACCCGACATGCTCCTGCTGTCATCATGGTCAGATTGGAAGCTGGAGTCTGTGAACCCCACAAGTTTCAGATCTGACTCGCCATAAACCAACCATTGGTCCTTAGTATTTCTCAAATACTTAAGGATGGCTTTAACCACTTTCCAGTGATTTTCTCCAGGATCAGATTGGTATCTACTCACTACTCCTAGTGAGTATGCCACATCTAGTCTTGTACATGTCATGGCGTACATGATAGATCCCACGGCTGAAGCATATGGGACTCTACTCATACGCTCTCTCTTCAGGAGTTGTCGGACAATCCTTCTTAGAGAGAGAAATTCCATGGCCTATCGATAGATAGCCCTTCTTGAAATTCTCCATGCTGAACCTCTTCAGCACAGTGTCTATGTACATGGACTGGGATAACCCAAGCATCCTTTTAGATCTATCCCTATAGATCTTCAACCCTAGGATGTAGGATGCTTCACCCAAGTCCTTCATGGAGAACTGTGATGACAACCAAACTTTTATTCCCTGTAGTGCGGGGATGTCATTTTCGATTAAGAGAATGTCATCCACGTACAAGATAAGGAATACCACAACTGGACCATTTGCCCATTTATAGATGCAGGGCTCTTCTCCATTCTTAATGAAGCCATACGTTTTGATCACCTTATCAAAATGCATGTTCTAACTCCGAGAAGCTTGCTTCAGTCCATAAATGGATCTCTGAAGCTTGCACACCTTGGACTCATCTGTGGATGTAAACCCCTCAGGTTGTATCATATACACCTCTTCAGTCAGCTCTCCATTCAGGAAAGCTGTCTTTACATCTATCTGCCAGATCTCATAATCCAGATGGGCAGCTATTGCAAGCATTATCCGAATAGATTTGAGCATTGCCACAGGAAAAAACATCTCATCATAGTCAATACCATAACGTTGACGATATCCCTTGGCGACCAGACGGGCTTTATAGGTCTCCACCTTTCCGTCTGCATCCCTCTTCCTTTTGAAGACCCATTTACACCCAATGGGTTTAACCCCTTCAGGTGGGTCAACCAATGTCCATACATCGTTGACCTTCATGGACTCCATTTCGGATTTCATGGCTTCAAGCCATTTCTTGGAATCAAGTCTCTGCATTGCATCCATATAGGTGATCGGATCCTCATTATTCTCATCAAGTTCGATGGGATCACCGTCTCGGACCAAGAAATCGTAGTATCTGTCCGGCTGACGCGGTACTCTACCGGATCGCCTTAATGGTGCAGGTATATTGGGCTCCGGATCTGATCTAATCATATCCGACTCAGGTTCAGCTATTGGTGTCGGTCCTTCTACCTGTTGAACTTCATCAAGTTCAATCTTAGAGGCAACAGTTCCTTCACTAAGAAACTCTTTTTCTAAAAAGATTGCCTTAAGGCTGACGAACACCTTTTGTTCATCAGCATGGTAGAAAAAATATCCTTTTGTCTCTTTGGGGTATCTTATGAATGAGCATTTGTCAGACCTAGGTCCAAGTTTGTCTGTGACTAATCGTTTGACATAGGTCGGGCACCCCCAGACCCTAAGGTGTGAAAGTGCTGGCTTACGTCCCGTCCATATCTCATATGGAGTCTTAATTATAGACTTACTTAGAACCCTATTTAACAGATAACAGGTCGATTCGAGTGTATATCCCAGAAGGATATCGGCAAGCTAGCAAAACCCATCATGGATCGGATCATGTCTAACAGAGTTCGATTCCTCCTTTCAGACACACCATTATGCTGTGGTGTTCCTGGAAGATTCCATTGGGAGAGAATCTCATTCTCCTAGATATGTGAGAAATTCACTAGAAAGGTATTCTTCTCCTCGATCAGATCGAAGAGTTTTAATACTCTTCCCAGTTTATTTTTCTACTTCACTTTGGAATCGTTTGAATATTTCAAATGAATATGACTTATGTTTCATCAGATAGACATATCCATATCGGGATAGGTCATCCGTGAAAGTTATGAAGTAGAAATATCCACCTCTAGCACTGGTGCTCATGGGCCTGCATACATCAGTATGTACTAGGCCCAAGAGCTTAGTAGCTCTCTCACCTTTTCTAGTAAAAGGTGACTTGATCATTTTACCAAGAAGACAGAACTCATAGATTGGAAGTGATTCACAATCATTGACTTCGATGATTCCCTCTTGAGTCAACCTGTTTATTCTGTTCTTGTTTATATGACCTAGCCTACAGTGCCATAAGTAGATATCTGACATACTATCTAATCTAGGGTGCTTGCCAGTTGAATAGACTCTTATCAGGCTTGATATTTTTGGTCTGGCTCTGCACTGATGTCCCAGCCTGAACTTGCACCTTCTTCACTTTCTTCTTCTTGTTCTTCTTCCCTTTCTTAAAGGGTCGAGAACCAGAAGACGAACCTCCCACTAAGTTCACCGACTCCTTATAGAGTTGGTGATCTTTCTCAAAGTTCTGAAGCAACCCCAGTAATCCGTGATAGTTTACTTTAGGCTTTGTCATTCTATAATGAGTGAGGAATGGGAGATAAGACATGGACAGCGAGTTCAGTAATGCATCTTTCCCAAGCTGCTCATGCAAGGGAAAGCCGAGCTTGCTCAATCGTTCAATCAGCTCGATCACGTACAATACATGATCAGTGATAGAGGCACCATCCCGCATTTTAGCGTTGAAGATGGCACAACTAGTCTTGTGCCTCTCCACGTCATTGGGTGTGCCAAAGGCATCCTCCAACACTTGAAGCATGTCCTTTGGCTGAGCCGTCTCGAATCTGCAACTGAACTCGTCGCTCATGGCAGCCAGCATGATACAGCGCACCGTGGTCCGATCACTGAGCCACTTCTGGTAAGTGTCTCTGACTGTTCCACGTGCATTGGCAGCTGGCTCCTCAGGTGCAGGATCCATTATCACATATAGGATCCATTCATGCTCCAGGACTATCTTCAACTTTCGATACCAGCTATCGAAGTTGGGTCCCACCAACTTATCATTGTCCAACAATGATCGGAGCGATAGGGAAGTGGCCATATTTGCACAAAGGAGAACCATAACCTAATTAGTAATTGATTCATTAAACCTAAAGATTTGGACTTTAATCAAAAAGTTTCTTCCACTATTTTATTCGAATTGGTAGCCTCTACCTCCAATTCGAAGAATTACCCTAATTCCTTAGTGGGTACTAGAATCCACTTAGATTGCACACAAGCCCAACTTTGGTTGGCCAACCCATGTACATCTAAGGGTAGATTCATAACCAATTGTTTCTCTAAACAATTTCTAGTAATTTTAATTTTGCCCCAGAAACCTAATCAGTAGGCTTTGGCCTCCACTGTAAGGATCCAGTTAGGTCCAACCATTAACATGATCATACTTGGTGTATCTAACCAACGAATGATTAAGCCCAACTTTGGTTGGCTCACCTAACCACCATTAGAGAGACACTTCCAAGTCGTCATATGATGAGTGATAATTTCATTAGTCAACAAGCACCAGGCCTTTGGGTCTGCAATGATTATTGAGTTAATGGACTCATTATCAAACACCTTAATGGGAGGCTATGACTCAGTTATCTCCATAACTTTATCATTTTAAGGACCTAATAATTTTAGAGGATTTAAATAATTTAGAGAATGAGGTCAGATGAACCAGCTTATCATGATCCTCCCACTGGCTTCACCAAGTCAGCTTAAGGGAGACCAGGGCTGGTCTAGGAGCACCTAAATCAGTCACACTGATTTACCTAGCTGACATGGGTCAGCTCGAATAGTCAAGTGATCCGATCAAAATATAATTTCACCAAGAGGCTAGGTAAGTTCGATCAGTGGGAGGGTCTGCCAAAGCTTGCCTTAGACACCATCAAAAATGGCCAGGTAAGCGGGCTCCCAATTAAAAACCATCGGTCTTGTTTACCTTAGAGACCAACTGGTTTAATTAGTTTCGATTAGATCAACCTAACAGTTCATACTAGACCGCTTAGCCAAGAATCAAGTCCATTTGGTTCTCATTAAAGATATAAACTTGACCAACTACAACTATTGTAATTGATCTAGAGAATCCTTGACCTAATCTAAGACAACAATTGATTAGATTTAGTCAATTCTCTAATTAAGTCCATCTTTAATCTAACTATAGGTCTAACCCAATTAATGGACCTAATTCCCACTAACCCATTAACCCAATGTGTTATGATTTGTGTCTTAGGTTCTTCAATTCACAATCCTAGAACCTAATCAAATAACTTCTTAATTCTTAATTAAGTTTTGGGCTGAGGGTTGGGTTTGGCTTTTCAAAAAAATAATTTTCATATTTGTAAAATAATTTTACAATATAATTCTACCAACCATATTGCATGTTTGATTCATAATCAAGATACAAGTGAAATAAATATGAAACTACTTTAGATCTAATCTAAACAGGTTCATGTAATTGAAATAATTTCAACTTTAAACAATTTCTTTGCACAAAAATTATTAACAAAGAGATTTTATTTCAGATTTAAACATCTTTTAAATCTAGTAAATCATAAATTTAATTTAGATCATATCTAATAAATTTAGGATTAAAGATAGATCTACACAAACTAGGACAACCTTTGCACTGTAAGGGGTAAACCTTACAGCAGGACAACCTTGCAGTTTGTGATTGATCTAAAATTTTAATTTTAGATTTAATAATCAGATTATAAATTAGATCTAATCTAAGAAATAATCTAAGCATGTATAAATAATCATGTAATAAAGAACCAAGACTCTGATACCAATTGTAGGAACCAGATCTAGGGTTTCAAGGTTAGATCTTGAAACTTTTTCAAGATCATACAGCGAAAGACTAAAATAAATCAAAAATTATTTTTTTAAAACTAGAAAATCTTTAGATCTAAAATCTTATTATATGATTATTATATAGCATTAAATTAGAAATTAAAATATATAAATATAGCATGAACTACATGTTGATCATATCAACATATTTCTATACCACATCTAATGTATGTATTAAACAATAGATCAGATCTATTACCTTGCAAGTTAGATGCTCTAACCTCACTGATCTGGGCTTAAGGATGATGTTGCAAGCCGCACATGCGTCCAGCCTCTAGGAGTCATCCACACGAGCCCACGAATCTCGATCAGAAGTCCTGCTTCAGGAAATCAGCACAGTATGCTAGTACTGCGCTGATCCTTCTTTGATGGTTGATCAGGTGCCTCCTTCTTCTTGATTTGGACTCTTCCAAAGATGGAAAGTAAAAGGAGGAGTTTCAGATCTGAGACACTCTCAGGAAACTCAAGATGGAGGGAGGAAAGATATGAAAATAAAAAACCCTAGAAGAAGACCCTCTTCTTCTTTACGTTTTTCTCTCTAGACACCCTAACTTACATCTTTTATATCTCCAGGACCCAAAGGTTTTTTCTCTCTGATTTTTGGATGGCACAAAGCTCTCTCAAATCTCTATCTTTTCTGAAAATTTCACAAATAAAGTCATTTTATACAGAGAGATATGATAGAGTCCTTGTCTAGGTCAAATACCTAGTCAAGGCTTATCCAAACATGGCAAGTTAAGGGGCGCCCAACTCTTGAGCACCTCCTCCATATTTTCATA
>NC_025995.2:46545143-46622403 GCF_000442705.2 Elaeis guineensis | reverse complement strand
GCAGACTTCATAGTGGAATGCACTATCCCGAAAGAAGCTGAACTTGAACAAGGTGAAGCTGACAACCCAGGGCTCCAGCCAAACTCTCCTAAGGAAAGAATAGATCTCCCTGATGGTTTTTGGGCCCTATATGTGGATGGTTCCTCCAACATGTCAGGCGCGGGTGCGGGCCTGATCTTGGTCAATCCGGAAGGAATTATCATAGAGTACGCACTACACTTCAAATTCTCTATGACAAATAATGGAGCAGAATATGAAGCTCTGATTGCAGGACTGGAGATCACCAAAGAATTAGAGGTAGATCGGCTCCAAGTCTACAGTGACTCCCAATTGGTGGTGGGACAAGTCAGTGGAAACTATGAAGCTCGGGAGGACAGTATGGCCAAGTATCTCGAAAAGGTAAAAGAGATCATCCCTGCCTTTGGCAACTTTGACATCAAGCAGATTCCAAGAGCAGAAAATATCAGGGTCGATCTTCTCTCCAATTTGGCTACACTGGCTCCGACTGAACTACCCAAGGAAGTCCTCTTCGAAGTTATGAAATTCTCAATTACGGAAGAACCGCAGCTTGTAATGGAGATCAGCCATGAACCCAGCTGGATTGACCCACTGATTGCATACCTCAAAGATGGGATTCTTCCTCATGATGCAAAAGAAGCTCGAAAGCTCAGAAACCAGACCTTCCGATATATCCTTTATGAGGGCAAGCTGTACAAGAGGTCGTACTCTTTGCCCCTCCTGAAATATCTCCGACCTCCTAAAGCCGACTTTGCCTTGTGGGAGGTACATGAAGAAGTCTGCAGAAGTCACCTGGGAGCCAGATCTTTATCCCACAAACTGCTCCAACAAGGTTATTATTGGCCTACAATGTACCATGACTCCATTGAATATATCAGAAAGTGTGATCGGTGTCAAAGATATGCGAATATCCAAAAATAGCCCACCTCCGAACTTACACCCTTGAGTGCCCCATGGCTGTTTGCACAATGGGGGATGGATATCCTTGGACCTTTCCCCATGGCATTCGGGCAGCGAAAGTTTCTCCTGATGGCAATTGACTACTTTACCAAGTGGGTCGAAGCTGAACCTTTGGCGAAAATCACAGAAGCTAAAGTGCAGGACTTCGTTTGGAAGTCAATCATTTGTAGGTTCGACTTATCCAGAACTCTCATTACTGATTATGGGTGATAATTTGCTGGAGCAAGGTTTGCTGAATTTTGTGAGGACATAAACATCTCCCATAACTTCACGTCAGTAGCCCACCCATAGGCAAACGATGAAGTCAAGGTGACTAACAGGACTCTGTTGTAAGGAATCAAGGCGAGACTTGAAAAAGCAAAGGGAACTTGGATAGATGAGCTTTATCATGTGTTGTGGGCATACCGAACTACCCAAAGACTGCCTACGAGGGAGACCCCCTTTGCCTTAGCCTTCGTAACAGAAGCGTTATCCCGATTGAACTCAAGCTTCTGTCGGTGCGAGTCGTGGCATTCGACGAGCAGCGCAACTCACGGGATCTCAAGGCCAACCTCAACTTGTTAGAAGAAAAGCGGGAGACAGCTCAAGTTTGGATGGCAGTCTATAAGCAAAAAGTAGCCCGCTATTACAACTCCCGGGTCAAGAGCAAAATCTTCAGAACGGGGGACTTAGTACTTCGACGAGCCACTATTTTACAACCTCAAAACCAAGGGAAACTTGCCCCAAACTAGGAAGGCCCGTATGAAGTCAGGGAGGTAGTTTGGCCTGGAACATACTATCTAAAAGAGCTCGGAGGAGCAGACCTTCTGCGACCATGGAATTCAAAAAATTTATGAATGTATTACCGATAACTTTGTCTTAAATAAAAGTTTCATATTCACATATCCTTTCTTTTGGCATGAGCTTATAATGACAGAGAGTAGCTCCTTCAGACAATCGAAACTAAGCATGTCAGAATCTCATCCTGACACAAATGAAGGTCCGATTATTAAGAGACCGGATGGGGGGAGAGGCCCTTGCAACGGCCCTTACGTACCCCTACAGCCATGTTAGGAACAGGAGGAGAACCTCATCCTAACATGAGCAAGGTCGAAGACCCGGTTATTAAGAGACCAGATGGAGGAAAGGCCCTTGCAATGGCCCTTATGTGCCTCCACAGCCATGTTAGGAATAGGAGGAGAACCTCGTCCTAACATGAGCAAAGTGGAAGGCTCGATTATTAAGAGACCAGATGGGGAGAGAGGCCCTTGCAATAGCCCTTATGTGCCCCCACAGCCATGTTAAGAATAAGAGGAGAACCTCATCCTAACATGAGCAAAGTCGAAGGCCCGATTATTAAGAGACCGGATGGGGGGATAGGCCCTTGCAACGGCCCTTATGTGCCCCCACAGCCCTGTTAGGAACAGGAGAAAAATCTCATCCTAACATGAGTTGAAATTGACTGTGTCAGAAATAGAAGAACCTTGTCTTGACACAAATGATGACCTGGTCGTTTAAGATCGGATGAGGGGAAAAGCCTCCTCAACGACTCCTCTACACCCCTACAACCCCATTAGGAGCAGAGGAAAAACCCTCGCCCAAACATAAAAAACAGAGGGGGGGAGAGAAAAGGAAAAAGCGACGAGCTACACCAGAGATAAGGAAAAAATGAACTACATCTAAGACACAAGGGATCTCATCTCAACGAGAAAGAAAACTCTTGTCAAAGGTTCTCAGTCTCTAAGGGAGAACCCAACACTACAGGAGAAAGTAGACTTCCTTAAAGTAATGAGAAGTTCGAGTCTCAAGCTCGAACATCGGAAGAAAGCATTAAATTTGAATGATCTCAAAAAGACCTTCGGTCATGATCAAAAAGGGTCAATCAATGCGGCGATGACCAGGAACCTTCAAACAATGTTGACATCGAATAAGACAAAAGACAAGAGAAGCTCGGTAAACAACAACTCAGAATAGGAACAAACAAGGTAATGAGAAATTTTTTTTTCATTTCATTAGTAAAGTGTGCATTTCAAAGCCTTTGAAAGCCAAAAAAAACAACAAGAAAAGAAAAGAATACATGAAAGAACAAAAGGTAAAAGAAGCTCTAAGGAAGCTCGGCTCCTTCTGACTTCAGACTCTCGATTTCAGCCATTATCAGGGATTGCTTTAAGTTCTCAACTTCTTCTTCCAGCTCCTTTCTTAACAGCATCTCTCGATACATTTGGTGAAACCACCAGCTTTCACCCTCCAATTTCTGAAGCCTCTTTCTCAGAACTTCGGACTCCGCTTCAGCATCTTTGACCGCCTGCTGCTCATAGGTCAGCTGAATTTTCAGCCGTTGCAGTTTGGCCTTCTCCTTCTCAAGGGCCACGGACAGTTCTTCCATGGTCCCCCTCAAGGATCGGAGCTCGTCAGAGCTTTGAACCGAAATAGCCTGGGCTCTTTTGGATAATTGCTTCTGAAGGCGGGCAACCTCGTCGGTTGCCATCTTGAGCCTCCTTCTGTAGTCGTCTATTTGCCCGCACCAACCGACTCAATAGGCGTTGTAATTCATCTCGACATCTTGCAGCTGCTTCTGGAGGTCGGTGAATTTCTTCGACCAGTCCCGATCGTGGTCGGCCTGAGTTGTAAGCCAGGATGAGCTCCCTTCCAATTGGTCGATCTTCTCCCATGCGGCCACCAACTCGACCTCGAGGGAGTTGATCTTGGAGGCCTGAGTCCAAGATTAGTCACTGGTGCATTTTTGGAGCTCTTCAAGCTCCTTCACGAAGTTGGCCTTCTTTCGGGTGTAGTCCATGAAGCCCTTTTTGTGGAGGTTCTGAAGGCGAGTAACCTCCACGGTGGCTTCCGAATGGCTCTTCCTTAGCCTGTGAAGTTCGTCGTCCATCTCCTTTGATTTCTTCATTAGGTGACAAACTTTCCTTCTAAGATCCTAGATCATTGACTTCAAGAAAATCTCCTGCGGTAGGGGAAGAGCTTTGGCAGGGCATTATTGTCGGGAAACAAGAGCGTCACAACGCAAATCATTGCAAGAAAAAAAAAAGAAGTAGAAGAAAAAAAAGGAGCTCTCTGTAAAGAGGAATCCGATTTCATTGATTGAATAATTCTTAAGTACAAGAGAAAGAGAAAAAGTTGTAACAAAGAAAAAGTATAAAATTAGAGGTTTCAGACCTCTAGAGCAGAAGTGGAGGAGCTCGGCACCCCCGGAAGGTCGATCGCGGCAGCTGCGGCAGTTGAAAAGGTTCCGACTGGAGGGAGACCGGCAGCAGCTTTGGAAGGTCCGACTTCATTATCGGACACTTCATCTAGGAAGCTGAGGTCGAGTTTGAAAAACTTTTCGACCACCTTCTCCTGGCAAAGCTCGAAACCTTTGATGAAGATGGCCTGACCGAACTGGATATTCAGATCCCTCATCTCGAAGGAGGTCTTGAACTCCTCCACTGCTTGGGCCCGTGCCTCCGAGACTAGGGTCGGGATCTGCTCCTTCAGCTTGGAGACCTCAGCCTCTGCCTTCTTCCTTTCCTCCTCCAGGGCGGCCTTCAAATCTGCTGAGGGTTGTTCCTCCTTTTGAAGCACCTCTTGGAGACTCACGACTTCGGCGATCTTCTCCTTGAGGTGGGCAGCCTTAGCCTGACGACCTTCCTTCGCCTGGGCTGCTTCCTTCTTTACCTTGTTCATCGTCTCGATGTTGGCGATGAGCTGGTGTCCAATCTGCAAGAGCAGCCAGGAAGTCAATATGAAAGCTAAAGAATGAACTAAGTGAAGAAGCGAAAGGAAGAAAAAAGTAAATCAGCCTACCTCAAGAAAGGACCCCAGAGAGTCCCAAACCTGCTGTTAAGGATCGGCATGGACGATCCTATGGATGACCTCGGGCAGAACGCACCTGTCGACCAACCTTTTTATTAAGTCCCTATTGTTGAAGGGATTCTCCCCCGGATCCTCTTCGGAGCCGTCAGCCCTCTCGGTGGCAGCCCTGCTGCTGCGGATCTTGTGGGCTACTATCTTCTTCCTTCTTCTCCTTTCGACCCCCGATGCCTCCTCGGGATGAGACTCTGGAGTGGGAACCTCAGTCGGAAGGCTTCTTGAAGAAGCTTGGGGGGCTATGGGCTCGACATCGGAGGGGGCATCCACGGCAATGGCCGCCTAGGCAAGCACGGTCGAGCCTATCTCTTCTACCCTTGCCTTCTTTGCCGACCCAGAAGTTGCAGCGCCTTTTCTCTTGTGGGCCTTGAGACCCTTGGCTATTATCCGAGCTGCATCTGCATCCATATCTACGATGAAAAAAGATCGGCACAGCTTAGAAATGGAATAAGAGAAAAGAGGAAGCAGCGAATGACTTGAGAAAAAAAAAATACCGACAGGGCTGAGAGGGCTCAGGCCGACATTAAATAAGAGTTGCTCCTTCAGAAGGTCGGAGAGGAGAGGAGCTGGATAAGTCTTAAGTTTATTGGAGGCTTCTAGGTCATCCTTCCCCAGGATAGAAGCCCGACGGATGGAGTCCCTCAGGGATCCCCAGGGGGGCAACCCAAGCATCAGGGTCGGGCATCGGACGTAGAAGTACCTCTCCTTCCAGTTGTGGATAGAAGAGGGGGCACCTTTCAGTAACCCCTTTCTACCTAACTGGGGGAAGAAGTACCACTAGTCTTTTGCCGAAGGGTGATGCTTGAAGGTATAAAAATTTCTAAACAAGAAAAGAGTTGGCCGGACTTCAGCTAAATGACAGAGGGAAAGAAACCCTATCAGAAACCTAAAGGAGTTCGGTGCTACAGAAACTAGAGAAATATTTAAAAAGCAAAAAAGAGTAATGACAAAAGGTGGAAGTGAAAGTCAAAGCCCAGTGTGGAAGGCTTCCTGGTATAAGCAAAAATGGCCAGGGGGAGGGGCGCTAGCCCAGTCAGTTGGCCTGAAAAGCTCAAGCTCGTACTTCGAAGGAACTCCATACTGAATCTTAATCAGCGAGAGTTCGTCCGAGGTCAAAGAGCTGAAAATGGTGTCTGGTACAAAGATCGGATGAGGTCCATCTATAGTACTAGGATTTTAGAGGGCTGGAGCAGACGAACTCCTAGAACTGCTAGAGGAGGAAGTATTGGAGGATATTTTAAATCAAATGAAAACCCCAAAAAAAAATCTCAAAAAAATTGGAAAAAATAAGAAACAAGGCACTCACGGAGAAACTGAATGAGCGAAATGCAGAGGAGAAAAGGAAGAACAACAAGAAGAAGAAAGGTTTTGGAACTAACCTAGACTGGTCCGAGAGGTGCAGGAAGGTAGCGAGGGCAATGGGGGTCGACCTGAAGGGTGCCTAAGACCGAGAGGGACGCTGGAGGAAGATGAAGCTCTCGGGCAAGAAGAAGGGATCGAAGAAAAATCTCAGGCAAGGTGAAACCCCTAAAGGAGGGGGATGGGTTTAAATAGGCCTCAGGGTCCGGTGCAATAATGATTGCAGATCTCCTTTGGCCGACCTGCAACCGCCGCGTGTCCCACTCATCGTGGTAGACAGCTGACGACTGACAGAATCATTATTGCGCCATATCTAAGGCAATGTTCCAGCAAAAATTTCAAAAAAATCTTTTTGGGTCGCCTCGATTTGAAAAGACTCCAGCACCGGCGTGCCAAACGCCAAAATATCTGGAAACAATCGAGTACGAAAATTAAAGGGGGGCAACTTCGACTGTGAGAATTTTTTTGTACTTCCTTCATTCGAAACTCGAAAGTAGAGGGACTGGTGTTGGGTATAAAATAACCCCAACCGAAGTCCGTAAGAGGCCAACCCTCCCAGGACTCTTTCGACTTCCGACCTTGTGCGGCGTCTTTCTGAACTTTCCCAACCGTTCGAGCTTCCATAGTACCATCCGAACTCCTCCAGCAGTCGACCTTCCACAGTGTCTTTCAGATTCCTCCAACGGGTGAACTCCTATCGTGCTATCCGAACTTCTCCAATAATGAGCTCCTTCAGTCATCTATCGAACTGCTCCAAATACTCTCAGGGCTTCACTATCAGTCGATTATTCTACAGTGATCGACTACTCTCCGAATCTCTTCCAGACTTTCTCCTGTCATGATCCACTTTACTCCGAGCTTCTTCCAAACTTCGTCAATGTTCGGGCTTCTCCGACAGTAGAACTTCTACAGTCAGCGGCCTCCTTCCGGACTCCTACAAGAATCGGACTCCGTTCGAAATTCTACAGTCTACGGCCTCCTTCCGGACTCCTACAAGAACCGATCTCTGTCCGAACTTCTACTGCAAGCGAACTTCAGCCAAGCTTCTGCAACAAGTGGTCTCCATCCGGGCTTCCATGGCAACCGATCTCCATCTGAACTTCTATTGCAGGCGGACTTCAACCGAGCTTCTGCAACAAGCAATTTTCAGCTGGGCTTCCACAGCAACCGATCTCCATCCGAACTTCTACTGCAGGCAGACTTCAGCCGAGCTTCTGCAAAAAGTGGTCTCCATCTGGGCTTCCACGGCAATCGATCTCCATCCGAACTTCTACTGTAGGCGGACTTCAACCGAGCTTCTGCAACAAGCGGTCTCCATCCAAGCTTCCATGGCAACCAGTCTTCATCTGAACTTCTACTGCAGGCAGACTTCAGCCGAGCTTCTGCAATAAGCGATCTCCATTCGGACTTCCACGACAACCAATCTCCATCCGAGCTTCTACAGTAAGCGACCTCCTTCCGGACTTCTGTAAAAATCAGACTCCGTCCGAACTTCTACAGCGGATGGATTCCAGATGAATTTCTACAACGAACGGGCTCCAGCAGCCAGATTTCTATAATGACCGACTGTCTCCGATGTCTTCCATAGCTCTCCAACCATCAACCTTCAACAACGCCAATCGGACTTTAACAGTGCCAACCAGACCCCTCCAACGGACAAATTCTCTCCGAGCTCCTCCAGCAGTCGACCTTCCACAGTGTCCTCCGGACTCCTCCAGCAGTCGACCTTCCACAGTGTCCTCTAGACTCCTTTAGCAGACAAACTTCCACAATGCCTTCCGAACTCTTCTATCGATCATCCTTCTGTCGGATTCCTCATGCAATCGGACCTCTCCCACGGACAGTCTTCAGACAAGCTTCTACATTAAATAAATCCCAGACAGACTTCTCTAGCAACGGACTCCAGTCGGATTCTTCCAACAGAAAGTTTCCGTCCGGGCTTCTACAGCAGATGACTTCCGTCTGCAGTATCAACACCTAAGGCACCCAGCAATAGTTAAACCATTAGCAATCTCGAAAATATCTGAGCTTCTCTTAGATTGCTGAGACAGAGAGCTATTCTGCTCCACCAGACTGAAAAAAATATGCCCTACAAGCCAATCAAAATTTGTATTTTGATGGGTTTTTCTTGTAATCTTTCAGACTTATGTATTGACTCTTTAAATAATAAAAGACATTTTCATCATATGTTGCATCTTACTTTAGTAATGATTATGATGAACTCCATAAATCAGGAAAATGGGTTTAGGGTTATGATGAGATCATACCTATGAGACCTAAAATCCTAAAAATCTTGATTTAGAATATTCTTAGTCATAGGAACATTGAGTAGGAGATCAATGTTCTGGATAGATAGCACTTTCTATGTATGCTCGATGGAGAGGGTGGTAGATCTCATATGCCACTTGTGTGAGACACTAATACAAGAAAGTGGGTGCTCATTAGAGAATGAGTTCACTGAATTGATCTGACTTAAGAAACAACTTATGAAATTTACTTACCTTTCAAGAGATGTTTTCTTATAGTGGGAGTTGTGCATGTAATCCTTTGACCTGAGACTACCATAAAACTTTGTATACATAAATCCATATTTTTTGGTTCATACTCATTCATGACTTAGTCATGTATGGGGTGTTCTAGATATGGTAGATTGTGTATGGAGGTTGTGAGTAGGTCAACATGGAATCGATCACTCCTGGTAAGAGGAAATCGCATCCTACTTGTTCTGATCGATTGATGATTCAGGAAGCCTTTGATCAAAGCAAAATAAAAATTAGAAAGAATTTTTAATATTTTATTAATTGAATCATCATATAAGATTGAGAGAAATATGAGTATGATATTAAATTTGACATCATTCCATATCCAGAGTCATATTCGGGGTGCAGAGAGATCGCAGGATCAAATTGCATGATAACTTTCCACTGAAGGGTATTTTTGGTATTTCTATCAAAAATTTCATATCTTTCAGGTAGACATGATACGTTGCTAGACGTCAATCTTGTCTTATGGGTTTGATCAAATTAAAGAGTTTAATTCAATCACCAATTAGAAAGAGTTCTAATTGCTGAAATCGAGTTAGCTTGATTGGATCTAGATCAGTTAGATTAAATTCTAATCAAATCAAATTGACATGAACTCAGACCTATTGCTGGCTAGATGTAGAACTCAATTGGTCACACACAAATGGTATTGATCAGGGGTCTAATTGGATTAGATCATGTTTGCAAAATTGACATGCTAGCACATGTTGCAAAAAACTAGCTCCTTGTTTCGAATCGGGTTTAAAATTGATTCTAGATTGGGCTAATTAGAGCCAAATTAATTCAAATAAAATTGGATTTGAGTTGGTTCAGCCCTTTGATACACGTACCAAAAATTTGGAGCCAGGAAACCAATTCTCTGCAAGTCAAGAATTTTTCTTGTGCGTGGGTGCAGTTTTTGTGTGCAGAAACAGTTTTCGCATCCCATGAGATGGGACGCCTCATCCTTGAACTTATCCTATGTTCCATGATGAAATAAATTTTCAGATGATTCCTAACTTTATTTTGAGCGTCAAGAATTTTTTTGAAGTTAAAATTCTTTCTGGTTTAATCGTGGAAATTCATTGAAGTTGGAAATCCTATCAGCCTGATCCATGTGCCTGACCAAGAGTCCAACTTGTGAAGGACTCTAACCCATTTGTCACGCCACTTTTTAATCTGAATTTTTTTCCACGACATTCTCATGTTAGCGTCTTAATTTTTGGCTATTGGATGGACAAAATTACATTGATGGGTGGTGGAAAAAAAATTATTTCATGCGAAGTTACGTGACTCATCAGAGAATCATCGAGAAAAATGTTCCGAAGAGTCCTTCTGCATGAAGCGTCTCTTGGATTTTTTCTTGATGATTGCCATGTGTCAAAAACTTTCAGATAGGCATGAGAATTCATCTGGAGGTGTGAGATTTTCTGATGGATGCGAGATGGCGCGTGGAAGGGGTGCAAAAAATTTCCGAAGGCAACCCATCGCTAAGTATTTAAAGGGGGGTGCGCCGGGGGATTGGATTCATTCAGATTTCCAATTCCTCCTTTCTTTCTAACATCCTCTTCCTATTGTCCAATTAGTCTCTTCCTTCTCTTGTTAGGACAAGTCCAAAAATAGAAAGGACAAGTCCAATTTTAGGACAAGAGTCTAGGAAGAGAATTAAGGAAGACAAGGAGAGAAGAAAGGTTGGGATAGGAAGGCTAGGAGAAGAGGAAGAGCGTCTTGAGGTCCTGGTGTTCAAGAAAATTCTCAGAGTGAGAATTTTGGAGGAGAAATCATCTCAAAGAGTTGGTGTCCTGATCATAGCCCTGTGTGGATCACCGTTGGAGGGCGAACACTTGGGCACCTGGTGGAGGTTCTGCCGAAATTTGGATTAAGAGCTGCAGGTATTCTTCTATAACTTAAATTTAATCTTGAATTTATGTTATATATGATTGTTAATCATCAAGGAGATACTGATTTAAAGATTTAAGATTTAAGATTTCTTTATTAAAATTTTGAAATCTATTATGTTTCCACTGTGCATGCCCACTCTGAAACCCTACAGTGCTATCAGAGCCGGCCTTGTTTGGTTCAATCATATATACATAATATTTATGTGATCCGTAGTATGATTTATACTATAAAATGATTTATGCTTTCATATGATGATATAAAATAATACATATATCATTCACCACTTCATCATCTTGACATAAGGTTGTCCTAGCATAACAGGATTATGCTGCAAGGTTGTCCTAGGATGATGAATGTCCATATGTTACACTTGCACATTTAGAAAATTTTAATGTTGATACATAAATGGATATTATGTAGTTAGAATGTGCATGAGACCAAATAAAAGCCCTCATTAGAAAATTATATTAAGTGGTAGTGATATGCAACTATGGGTTAACCAATTCTTGATCAATTGATCAATTGGTGTCTAGGAAAGTGCTATAGGTGGTTTTTTAATTGGTTCCGTTGTCTGACCTGGCCAATTTATTGGTGTCTAAGGAAAGCAATGGGGGGACCCCCACCTTACTTACCTGGCCAATTTGATTAAGCGATCTTGATATTGAAAAACCCTAATGTTGAAAATACTATTAAGGGCCTTCCTTCATGCTAGGTTAATGTTACATCATGAACTATGGCTAGTTTGTTATGTTAACATGAGGCTTGTCATAAGGATTGATATAACATAATCCTGGTGCATAGAAGATGCTTACGGCAATTTTAAATATACTACTTTGTTGTGTTGACACAAGGGCAGTTATATTAGAATTTGACTGTATTGAAATGAAGGGTCTAACTTAACTAAAATATTATAGCTTGTTGTGTTAACACAAGGCTAATAATATTTTAGAGGCCAAGATATAATATTGAAAATTACATGAGATGCAATTGGAAAGAGTTTCCTATTTATGAACTCATAAGGGTTTGTTGTGTTAACACAAGATCATTATGAGGAATTATGGTCTCAATCCCACTAAAATAAATATAACATATGTCTCGTTCATCATAGTAGAGGGTTATGATGTTCGATAAAATAGTGGGAGGTACAATTAAATCTAAAGACCTTATTTAATTGTATGAGTTAATATGAGTCGTTTGCTTATGTAATATTCTTTAATTATTATAGATTAAATTCTACAAATGGCATCTTCACTATCATTGCGAGAAATTTTAGATTCCAACAAGTTGATCGGTCCCAATTATGTGGACTGGTTGAGGAATTTAAAGATCGTACTCACTCAGGAGAAACCCTCCTATATTCTTGACATCCCTGAACCACAAGAGGTTGGGGATGATGCCACAGAAGAGGAGGTATCCACATACAGGATGTGGAAGAATGACAGTTTGACTATCAAGTGCATCATACTGGCCTCTATGAGCAATGAGTTGCAGAGGCAGCATGAGAGCATGGATACTTAATCCATACTCCTCAATCTTAAAGAGTTGTATGGAGAACAGAGTAGAACTGCTAGATATGAGATATCTAAGCAGTTATTCCGTGCTAGAATGACTGAGGGATCATCCGTACAAGACCATGTCCTGAAGGTCATTGATCTGATCACTAGATTGGGTCAACTTGGTTTTGTGATGGATGGAGAATTAAGTCAGGATTTGATCCTGCAATCTCTTCCCGAGTCATTCGCTCAGTTTGTTATGAACTATCATATGAACAAACTGAATACCTCCTTACCTGAGTTGTTAAATATGCTTAAGATAACTGAGAGTCATATTAAGAAAGAAAAGGCTCCACTTCTTCTTGTGGGTAAAACCTCTAAGAAGAAGTCAGGTTTTAAGGGTTCAAAGAAAGCACTGAATCTTAAGAATGGCAAGATGAAGAAGAAGGGGAAGAAAGTCTCCGGACAGGGTACCTACTTTCACTGTGGCAAGGCAGGACACTGGAAAAAAAATTGCAAATTATATCTTGCAACTATAAAGGCAGGTGCAAGCGATGCACCAAAAGGTATGTATGAGATACATACAATTTTGTCATTAAGTTCTTCCAATTCAGACTCTTGGATATTGGATACTGCCTGCGGTTCTCATATCTGCAAGTCGTTGCAGGGGCTGCAGAACATTAGAGTACTGAAGAAGGGTGACTTCGAGCTCTACGGTGCTGGAGGAGAGTCAATCCAAGCAGAGGCTGTAGGGACATATATGTTAAAGTTACCTTCTGAAAAGATCTTAGAGCTAGAAAGCTGTTATTATATGCCTAAAATCATTAGAAATATTATTTCTATATCGTTACTATTGCAACGAGGTTATGAAATAAATGGAAAGAGCAATAGTTGCTCAATTTCTTTTTCTAATGAAATTATCTGTCATGGCATTACTAATAATGGTCTTCTAATTCTATCTAATGACAATATTTTCTATATTAATGAAAGTAAAAAGCGAATGAGAGAAGAGTTGAATAATACTTTACTTTGGCATTATCGACTTGGTCATATAAGTGAGACAAGAATTAACAAGTTATACAAAGAAGAGTTCTTTGATTCTTATGATTATGAATCATTAGGTACTTGTGAATCTTGTCTTATAAAAAAATGACTAAAACTCCATTTAGTGGATATGGAGAAAGGACAAGTGAGTTATTAGGACTTGTACATACTGATGTATGTGGTCCTGTGACAACAGAAGCCAGAGGAGGATACTCTTATTTTATAACGTTCACTGATGATTTATCTAGGTTTGGATATGTGTATCTTATGAAACACAAGTCTGAAGCCTTTGATAAATTTAAAGAGTATCAAAGTATGATCGAGAAACAAACTGAAAAAGTATTAAAATCCTTCGATCTGATCGAGGAGGAGAATACTTATCCAATAAATTTTTAGATCATCTTAAAGAAAATAGAATTCTCTCAGAATGGACCCCTCCCTATACACCACAGCTAAATGGTGTAGCAGAAAGGAGGAATCGCACTTTATTAGATATGGTGCGGTCCATGATGTGCCTTACAGATTTGCCAATTTCTTTCTGGGGATATGCCCTAGAAACTGTTGTCTATATCTTGAATAGAGTACCTTCAAAATCTGTACCAAGCACTCCATATGAGATACGGAGAGGAAAAAAGCCTAATCTTAAGTATCTTAAGATATGGGGCTGTCCAGCTTATGTTAAAAGAAATTTTGGACATAAGCTGAGTGCTAGAGCAGATAAATACTTATTTGTAGGTTATCCTAAAGAGAGTATAGGATACCTCTTTTACCATCCTACTGAACATAAGGTGTTTGTCAGTAAATATGCCACTTTTATGGAAAAAGAGTTTATCCTAGAAAGAGGCAGTGGGAAGAAAATTGAACTTGGAGAAGTTCAAGACCTACAAATGCAAGCACAAGATGATTCTCAACCAAAAATATCCATTAATGAAGTACAACACAAAGTATACCTCCTCTTCGAAGGTCGGATAAGGTGCGGAATGCACCTATGAGGTATGGGTTCGTTATTGAGAATAATGAAGCCCACATCATTGAGAATGATGAATCTTTGACCTATATGAAAGCCATCATGAGAAGGGACTCAGACAAATGGCTAGAGGCTATAAAATTCGAAATGGACTCCATGTATTCCAACCAAGTGTGGACTTTGGTTGATGCTCCAGAGGGTGTGACCCCTATTAGATGCAAATGGGTCTATAAGAAAAAGATTGGAGTGGATGGCCAAGTTGAAACCTATAAAGCTAGATTAGTAGCCAAAGATTTCAGGCAAAAACAGGGTATTGATTATGATGAAATATTTTTATCTATTGCCATGCTCAAATCTATACGAATTATGCTTGCAATAGCAGCATACCATGATTATGAGATTTGGCAAATGGATGTAAATACCGCCTTCCTTAATGGTTATCTTGAGGAAGAGGTTTACATGTCTCAGCTAAAAGGGTTTGTCTCAAAAGGGAGAGAAAATTAGGTATGCAAGCTTAAGAAATCTATTTATGGATTAAAACAGGCCTCGAGGAGTTGGAACATCCGATTTGATGTTACAGTCAAAGAGTTTGGCTTTATCAAAAATATGGATGAACCTTGTTTATATAAGAAGACTAGTGGGAGTGCCATTATCTTCTTAGTTTTATATGTGGATGACATACTTCTTATTGGGAATGATATCCCAATGTTACAATCGGTCAAGACATGGCTATCAAGTAAGTTTTTCATGAAGGATTTGGGTGAAGTATCCTATATACTAGGTATAAAGATCTATAGGGATAGATCTAAGAGGATGTTAGGCTTGTCCCAATCCAGGTACATAGACTTAGTGCTAAAGAGGTTTAGCATGGATGGAAGTAAAAGAGATTATTTACCCATGAGTCAAGGCATACATCTCTCTAAAAGGATATCTCCTAAAATACCAGAAGAGAGAAATAGAATGAGTTCTATTCCCTATGCTTCGGCAGTAGGGTCAATCATGTATGCTATGCTATGTACTAGGCCTGATGTTGCCTATGCCTTAGGCATATTTAGTAGATTTCAGGCTGATCCAGGAGAAGATCATTGGAAAGCAGTGAAAAATATTCTTAAGTACCTAAGAAGGACTAAAGATATTTTTTTAGTATATGGAGGATCTGATTTAAAACTAGAAAGTTATTCTGACTCTAGTTTCCAATCAGACCCTGATGATAGTAAGTCCACTTCAGGGTATGTCTTTACTCTTAATGGTGGAGCTGTTAGTTGAAAAAATTCCAAGCAGCAGACTATAGTTGACTCAACCACTGAGGCAGAATATATAGCTGCAAGTGAAGCCGCCAAGGAAGTTGTCTGGATGAAGAAGTTCATCACTGAGTTGGGTGTTGTTCCTGAGATTAAGAATCCAGTACCACTTTACTATGATAATACTGGAGCAATTGCTCAAGCAAAGGAACCAAGGTCTCATCATAAATCCAAGCACATTCTAAGATGCTTCCATCTCGTTCATGAAATAATCGAAAGATAAGATGTTGTCATTGAACGAGTAGAAATAAAGAACAACATAGCAGACCCATTCACTAAGGCTCTACCACAGCAGCAGTTCGATCGCTATCTCAATTGTATGGGGATAAAATATAAGGGCGATTGGCTTTAGTGCAAGTGGGAGATTGAAAGGAATGAGCCCTACAAGCCAATCAAAATTTATATTTTGATGGATTTTCCTTGTAATCTTTCAGACTTATGTATTGACTCTTTAAATAATAAAAGGCATTTTCATCATATGTTGCATCTTACTTTAGTAATGATTATGATGAACTCCATAAATCAGAAAAATAGGTTTAGGGTTATGATGAGATCATACCTATGAGATCTAAAATCCTAAAAATCCTGATTTAGAATATTCCTAGTCATAGGAGCATTGAGTAGGAGATCAATGTTTCAGATAGATTAGCACTTTCTATATATGCTCGATGGAGAGGGTGGCAGATCTCATATGCCACTTGTGTGAGACACTAATACAAAAAAGTGGGTGCTCATTAGAGAATGAGTTTACTGAATTGATCCGACTTAAGAAACATCTTATAGAATTTACTTACCTGTCAAGAGATGTTTTCTTATAGTGGGAGTTGTGCATGTAATCCTTTGACCTGAGACTACCATAGAACCTTGTATACATGAATCCATATTTTTTGGTTCATACTCATTCATGACTTAGTCATTTATGGGGTGTTCTAGATATGGTAGAATGTGTATGGAGGTTGTAAGTAGGTCAACATGAAATCGATCACTCCTGGTAAGAGGAAATCGCATCCTACTTGTTCTGATCGATTGATGATTCAGGAAGCCTTTGATCAAAGCAAAATAAAAATTAGAAAGAGTTTCTAATATTTTATTAATTGAATCATCATATAAGATTGACAGAAATATGAGTATGATATTGGATTTGACATCATTCCATATCTAGAGTCATATTCGGGGTGTAGGGAGATCGCAGGATCAAATTGCACGATAACTTTTCACTGAAGGGTATTTTTGGTATTTCTATCAAAAATTTTATATCTTCTAAGTAGACATGATATGTTGCTAGACGTCAATCTTGTCTTATGGGTTTGATCAAATTAAAGAGTTTAATTCAATCACCAATTAGAAAGAGTTCTAATTGTTGAAATCGGGTTAGCTCGATTGGATCTAGATCGGTTAGATTAAATTTTAATCAAATCAAATCGACTTGAACTTGGACCTATTGCTGGCTAGATATAGAATCCAATGGGTCACACACAAAGGGTATTGATCAGGGGTCTAATTGGATTAGATCATGTTTGCAAAATTGACATGCTAGCACATGTTGCAAAAAACTAGCACCTTGTTTCGAATCGGGTTTAAAATTGATTCTAGATTGGGCTAATTAAAGCCAAATTAATTCAAATAAATTTTGGATTTGAGTTGTTTCAGTCCTTTTCTGCATGTACCAAAAATTTAGCGCCAGGAAACCAAATCTCCACAAGTCAAGAATTTTTCTTGTGCATGGGTGCAGTTTTTGTGTGCAGAAATAGTTTTCACATCCCATGAGATGGGATGCCTTATCCTCAAGCTTATCCTATGTTCCATGATGAAATAAATTTTGGATGATTTCTAACTTTATTTTGAGCGTCAGGAATTTTTTTGAAGTTAAAATTCTTTCTGGTTTAATCGTGGAAATTCATTGAAGTTAGAAATCCTGTCAGCCTCATCCATGCACCTAACCAAGAGTCCAACTTGTGAAGGACTCTAACCCATTTGTCACGCCACTTTTTAATCTGAATTTTTTTTCACGACATTCTCATGTTAGCACCTTAATTTTTGGCTATTTGATGGATAAAATTACATTGATGGGTGGTGGAAAAAAATTATGCCATGCGAAGCTGCGTGACTCATCGGAGAATCATCGAGAAAAATGTTCCAAAGAGTCCTTCTGCATGAAGCATCTCTTGGATTTTTTCCCGATGATTGCCATGTGTCAAAAACTTTCAGATAGGCATGAGAATTCATCCAGAGGCATGAGATTTTCTGATGGATGCGAGATAGCGCGTGGAAGGGGCGCGAAAAATTCCTGAAGGCAACCCATCGCTAAGTATTTAAAGGGGGGTGCGCCGGGGGATTGGATTCATTCAGATTTCCAATTCCTCCTTTCTTTCTAACATTCTCTCCCTATTGTCCAATTAGTCTCTTCCTTCTCTTGTTAGGATAAGTCCAAAAATAGAAAGGACAAGTCCAATTTTAGGACAAGAGTCTAGGAAGAGAATTAAGGAAGACAAGGAGAGAAGAAAGGTAGGGATAGGAAGGCTAGGAGAAGAGGTAGAGCGTCTTGAGGTCCTGGTGTTCAAAAAAATTCTCAGAGTGAGAATTTTGGAGGAGGAATCATCTCAAAGAGTTGGTGTTCTGATCATAGCTCTGTGTGGACCACCATTGGAGGGCGAACACTTGGGCGCCTGGTGGAGGTTCTGCCGAAATTTGGATTAAGCGCTGCATGTATTCTTCTATAACTTAAATTTAATCTTGAATTTATGTTATATATGATTGTTAATCATCAAGGAGATACTGGTTTAAGGGTTTAATATTTAGGATTCTTTTATTAAAATTTTGAAATCCATTATGTTTTCACTGTGCATGCCCACTCTGAAACCCTACACAGATGTCCCAACCGAACTTCAACCGTCCGATCCGAACTCTCCGACAAGTCGCGATAACGGACACCACTCCACTCTCTGTAACAAACTCCACATGGTCCCATCACTCTCCGACAAGTCACGATAACGGACACCACCACCCTCCGTAACAAACTCCATGTGGCCCCACCACTCTCCGGCAAGTCTCGACAATGGACACCACTGCTCTCCGTAACAAACTCCACATGGCTCCGAACGGCCCACTACCAGGCAGTTATGGACATCACTGTTAAACGGTTACGCTCTTCCATCTATAAAAGAGACCCCCCAGATATGTTCTCCTCTAAGCTCTAAATACTATCTCAAAACTCTGCTAAAATTCCATTCGAGTGCTCCATTTCTGTTGAGGTAGAGTACTGACTTGAGCATCGGAGGGTCTTGTCGGAGCACCCCCAACTCTGGTTTAGACTTTCTTTGTAGGTCCCGACGGTGACCATGATCCTCTCGACTCCAGCTTCTCTGACATCGGTGGAATTTTGCAACAACAACCCTTATATTTTATCCCCATACAATCGAGGTGGCGATCGAGCTATTACTGTGGTAGAGCTTTAGTGAATGGGTCTGTTATATTATTCTTTGTTTTTACTCGTTCAATGACACCATCTTGTCCTTGAATTATTTTATGAATGAGATGGAAGCATCTTAGAATATGCTTAGATTTATGATGAGACTTTGGTTCTTTTGCTTGAGCAACTGCTCTAGTATTATCACAGTAAAATGGTACTAAATTTTCAATCTCAGAAATGACACCCAACTTAGTGATAAACTTCTTCATCCAGACAGCTTCCTTAGTGGCTTCACTTGCAGTTATATACTCTGCCTCAGTGGTTGAGTCAGCTACAGTCTGTTGCTTAAAATTTTTTTAACTAATTGCTCCACCATTAAGAGTAAAAACATACCCTAAAGTAGACTTGCTATCATCAGGGTCTGATAAGAAACTAGAGTCAGAATGGCTATCTAGTTTTAGATCAGATCCTCCATATATCAGAAAAATATCTTTAATTCTTTTCAGGTACTTAAGAATATTTTTCATTACTTTTCAATGATCCTCTCCTAGATCAGCCTGAAATCTACTAACTATGCTTAAGGCATATGCAACATCAGTCCTGGTACATAGCATAGCATACATGATCGATCCTACTACTGAAGCATAGGGAATAAAACTTATTCTATTTCTCTCTTCTAGTATTTTAGAAGACATCCTTTTAGAGAGATATATGCCTTGATGAAAGAAGAGTGCCCCATAAGCCAATCGCAAGTGTGTTGCGATGGAATTTCTCTTTATAATTTTCCAACTCATGTAATAACATTTATTATTTGAGGTATTGATTCATCATATTAGCTGCATCTTATTATGTTTAAGATTATGATGAACCTCAAAAATTAGGATAATGATTTTAGGAGATATGAATGGGTCATGCTAGTGAGACCTAAAATCCTAAAATCTTAATCTTAAATATTCTTGATCGTAGGAACATTGAGTCAGAGATCAATATTCTGGATAGACTGGCACATCCTATGTATGTCCGATAGAGAGGGTGGCAGATCTCACTAGCCACTTCTGTGGGATACTAATACAAGGATGTGAGTGCTCATTTGGAAAATGAGTCCACTGAATTGACTCGATGAAAGAGAACATCTTATGGAAGCCTTACTTGCATGTCAAAGATGGTTCTCTAAGTGGGAGTTATACAAGTAATCCTTAGACCTGAGACCATCATAGAATCTTGTGCACATGAACTCATATTTTGGTTCATACCCAGACATAGCATTAAGATATGTACGGGGTATTCTGGATATGGTGGAGTGTATATGAAGGTTGTGAGTAGGTCAACATGAAATCGATCGCTCCTAGTAAGAGAAAATAACATCTTGTGTACTCTCATTCGTAGATGACTCAGAAAAAATCTTTTGGCCAAAAGTAGGAAGGAGATTAGAAAGAGTTTCTAATGTTTCTTCATTGGAGTCATCATTAGTTAATTGAGAATCGATATGAATGTGTGTTTGAGTTTGACATGATTCCATACTCATGAACATATTCAGGATGCTGGGATGATCGAAAGATTGTATTGCATGGTAACTTACCACTGAAGGGTATATTTGATATTTTAACTAAATTTTTACATCTTTTGAATAGTCATAATATATTGCTAGACGTCAATCTTGACTTATAGATTTTTGATCAAATTAAAGAGTTTAATTCAAATACCAATTAGAAAGAGTTCTAATTACTAAAATCGGGTTAGCTTGATTGGACTTAAATCGGTTAGATTAAATTCTAATCAAATTAGGTCAACTTATATCTAAACCTACTATTAGCTAGATATGAAATCCAATGGGTCACACACATATAAAAATTAGCCAAGGACCCTTTTTAAAAAGGTTGATTGAAATTTTGGATTCAATCGGGGTTCCGATAAGCATGCTAGCATGTGTGGAATCCCTAGCTCTTTTAGAGATCAATTTGGTCTCATGCCTTGCTCATTTGCTAGCCTAATTTGGTGAGAATTTGGATTAGGTCAAGCCACCTAGAAGTAGATAAAAAAAAGTACCATATCTAGTGTACACGCTAAATAACTAAGAGTCCAACTTAAGAAGGACTCTTGGCACTAATATGCAGAATGCATGCGCACTTTATTTGTAGCATGGAGAAGGACTAAGAATCCTTCTATTTTGGTCCTCTATTTTTAATGAAAAGTAGATCAAATAATGAGCCACCTATTACATCTTTTTAAGTATGAAAAATCTATTAGATTGTACATGAAAAAATTACTTGAAGCTTTGCTGCATGCATAACAATTTTTTCTAGATGCACGAAGGGATGCGAAGACTCCTTCTGTTTAGGGAGTCTTAAGTGACTTTCTATCTGATAATTTTTGTGATAAGGATTAATTTTAAGTGCTAATCATGTGATAAAAATTTAAAAAATTATCAGATTAAGAAAGATTGCTTTTCACACCCTTTTCTGGGTGTGCGCGCGTGCGACAAGGAGAAGGTGCTCGCTCGTCTCTTCGGTGAAGAGTCCTTCTCACATATGAAATCTTATCCAAATAATGTGTTATTTAGTGATAGCCTTTCTATTTTGACAAAGGTTTATGTGGCAAGAATTTTTGATAATCTGATGTGTGAAGAGATGCAAAAAGTATCTCATTCTGGGCATACGAGTGTGAGAAGGCAGGAATCGACGTATCACCCCCTGAAGAGTCCTTCTGTTTTAGGACTCTCAGATAAGTGATACAAGGACTTGATATACCTTTCCAGATGAGGTGTGCCTTCTCTGTTACCATCCTATCTAGTGCTATAAATAGGGGATGGTAGATGGGGTGATCATTCAATTCTTACATCCCCTATCCACTTCCTCTCTTACAACTCTAGGTTTTAGGATAAGGCTTGTTCTTTTAAGACAAGCCTAATCCTAATAGCTCTAAGGGTTTAAGAGGTCTAAAAAAAGATGGTCAAGTCTAGTGGATGGTTCAGAAAGGTTCAGACTCAGGTCTGAAAGAAGATCTGATTGATTGATGGCTGATTGAGTTCTAGGGGCTAGAACTCTTGAAGCAAGGTGAAGAAGGAGTGCTGTCCTTGGTTCAATTTTCATGTGGATCATCATTGGAGGGCGGACACTTAGATGCCTTATGAAAATTAGATTAGCATTACAGGTATTCTTCTGATCCAAAATTATTTTATTATACTTTGATTGATATAGTCAAGAGTTTTTGGGCATTAGGATTTTTGGTGCATCAGGTGTTTTTAATAAAAATTTTAAACACCTAATCCTTCCGCTGTGCCATCAGAACCCAACACTTAACTCATAGGTAAGTAACATTTTTTACTCCCATCCATGCTAAACCTCTTTAACACTAAGTCTTTGTACCTAGATTGGGACAAGCCTAACATTCTCTTAGATCTATCCTTATAGATCTTTATACCTAGTATATAGGATGCTTCGCCCGAATCCTTCATAAAAATTTTACTTGATAGTCATGTCTTGACTGATTGTAACATTGAGATATTATCCGCAATGAGAAGTATATCATGTACATATAAAATTAAGAAGACAATAGCACTCCCACTAGTCTTCTTGTATACACAAGGTTCATCCATATTTTTGATAAAGTCAAACTCTTTGACTATAACATCAAAGCAGATGTTCCAATCCCTCGAGGCCTACTTTAATCCATAAATTAATTTTTTAAGCCTACATAACTGATTTGCTCTCACTTTTGAGACAAATCCTTCTGGCTGAAATATGTAAATCTCTTCCTCAAGATAACCATTAAGGAAGATAGTTTTCATATCCATTTGTCAAATTTTATAATCATGGTATGCTACTATTGCCAGCATAATCTATATAGATTTGAGCATGGCAACAGATAAAAATATTTTATCATAATCCATATCTTATTTTTGCTTGAAATCTTTAGCCACCAATCTGACTTTATAGGTTTCAAGTTGACCATCTGCTCCAATCTTTTTCTTATAGATCCATTTGCATCCAATAAAGGTCACACCCTCTAGTGCATCAACCAAAGTCCATACTTGATTAGAGTACATGGAGTCTATTTCGAATTTCATAGCCTCTAACCATTTGTCTGAGTCCCTACTCATGATGGCTTCCGTATAGGTCAAAGGTTCATCATTCTCAATGATGTGGGCTTCATTATTCTTAATAACGAACCCATACCTTATAGGTGCATTTCACACTTTATCAGACCTTCGGAGAGGAGGTGTATTTTGTGGTTGTACTTCATTAATAGATATTTCCAGTTAAGGATCATCTTGTGCTTGCATTTGTAGGTCTTGAACTTCTCCAAATTCAATTTTCTTTCCACTGCCTCTTTCTAGGATAAACTTTTTTTTCATAAAAGTGGTATATTTACTGATAAACACCTTTTATTCAGTAAGATGGTAAAAGAAGTATCCTATACTCTCTTTAGGATAATCTACAAATAAGTATTTATCTGTCCTAGCACTCAGCTTATATCTAAAGTTTCTTTTAACATAAGCTGGACAGACTCATATCTTAAGATATTTAAGATTAGACTTCTTTCCTCTTCATATCTCATATGGAGTGCTTGGCATAGATTTTGAAGGTACTCTGTTCAGGATATAGACAGCAGTTTCTAGGGTATATCTCTAGAAGAAAATAGGTAAGTCTGTAAGGCACATCATAGACCGCATCATATCTAATAAAGTGTGATTCCTCCTTTCTGCTACACCATTTAGCTGTGGTGTATAAGCAGGGGCCCATTCTGAGATAATTCTATTTTCTTTAGGATGATCTAGAAACTCATTGGATAAGTACTCTCCTCCTCGATCTGATTGAAGGATTTTAATACTTTTTCTAGTTTGTTTCTCGACCATACTTTGATACTCTTTAAATTTATCAAAAGCTTCAAATTTATGTTTCATAAGATATACATATCCAAACCTAGATAAATTATCAGTGAATGTTATAAAATAAGTGTATCTTCTTTTGGCTTCTATTATCATAGGATCACATACATCAGTATGTATAAATCTTAATAACTCACTTGTCCTTTCTCCATGTCCACTAAACAGAGTCTTAGTCATTTTTTTCATAAGACAAGATTCATAAGTTTCTAATAATTCATAATCATAAGGATCAAAGAACTCTTCTTTGTATAATTTGTTAGTCCTTGTCTCACTTATATGGCCAAGTCGACAATGCCAAAGTAAAGTATCATTTATTTCTTCTCTCTTTTACTTTTTGTTTTCATTAATATAAAAAATATTATCATTAGATAGAACCAGAAGATCATTATTAACAATGCCATGATAAAAAATTTTATTAGAAAAAAAAATTGAGCAACTATTACTCTTTCCATTAATTTCATAATCTTGTTGCAATAGCAACAGTCTAGAAATAATATTTCTAATGATCTTAGATATATAATAATAATTTTTTAGCTTTAAGATCTTTCCACAAGGTAACTCCAGTATATATGTCCCTGCAACCTCTATTTGGATGGACTCTCCTCCAGCATCGTAGAGCTCGAAGTCATCCTTTTTCAGCACTCTAATATTCTGCAGCCCATGCAATGACTTGCATATATGAGAACCGCAGGTAGTATCCAATACCCAAGAGTCTAAATTGGAAGAGCTTAATGATAGAATTATATATATCTCATACATACCTTTTGGTGCGTCGCTTGCACCAGCCTTTACAGTTGTAAGATATAACTTGCAATTTCTTTTCTAGTGTCCTGCCTTGCCACAATGAAAGTAGGTACCCTGTCCGGAGACTTTCTTCTCCTTCTTCTTCATCTTGCCACCCTTAGGGTTCAGTACTTTCTTTGAACCCTTAAAATCTAACTTCTTCTTAGAGGTTTTACCTATAAGAAGAAGTGGAGCCTTTTCTTTTTTTTATGTGGCTCTCAGCTGTCTTGAGCATATTCAGCAGCTCAGGCAAGAAGGTATTCAGTTTGTTTATGTGATAGTTCACAACAAACTGAGTGAATGATTTGGAGAGAGATTGCAGGATCAAATCCTGACTTAATTCTCCATCCATCATAAAATCTAGTTGATCCAATCTGGTGATAAGGTCAATGACCATCAGGATATGGTCTTGTACGGATGATCCTTCAGTCATTCTAACACGGAATAACTACTTAGATATCTCATATCTTGTAGTCCTGCTCTATTTTTCATACAACTCTTTAAGATTGAGGAGTATGGATTGAGTATCATTGCTATCATGCTGTCTCTACAATTTATTACTCATTGAGGCCAGTATGATGCACTTGATAGTTAAACTGTCATTCTTCCACATCCTATATGTGGATACCTCCTCCTCTATGGCATCATCTCCAACCTCTTATGGTTCGAGGACATCAAGAATATAAGAGAGTTTCTCCTGAGAGAGTATAATTTTTACATTTCTCAACTAGTCTATATAATTAGAACTGGTCAACTTGTTGGAATCTGAAATTCTTCACAATAATAGTGAAGATGTCATTTGTAGAATTTAATCTATAATAAATAAAGAATATTCATAAGCAAACAACTCATGTTGACTTACACAATTAAATTAAGTCTTTAGATTTAATTATGCCTTTCACTATTTTATCGAACATCATAACCCTTTACTATGATAAACGAGACATATTACATATTTATTTTAGTAGGATTGAGATCCTAATCCCTCATAATGATCTTGTGTTAACACAACAAATTCTTATGAGTTCATAGGTAGGAAATTCTTTCCCATTGCATCTCATGCAATTCTCAATATTGTATCTTGACCTCTAAAACATTATTAGCCTTGTGTTAACACAACAAGCTATAATATTTTAATTAAGTAAGACCTTTCATTTTAATACAGTCAAATTTGAATATAACTGCCCTTGTGTTAATACAACAAAGCAGTACATCCTAAATTACCGTAAGCATCTTCTATGCATCAGAATTATGTTATATCAATCCTTATAACAAGCTTTGTATTAAAACAACAAGCTAGCTATAGTTCATGATGTAACATTAACCTAGCATGAAGGAAGGCCCCTAGTAGTATTTTAAACATTAGATTTTCTCAATAACAAGATTGCTTAATCAAATTGGCCAGGTAAGTAAGGTGGGGGTCCCCCCATTGCTTTTCTTAGATACCAATAAATTGATCAGGTCAGACAACAGAACCAATTAAAGAACCACCTTTAACACTTTTCTAGATGCCAATTGATCAAGAATTGATTGACCTATAGTTGCATATCACTACTACTTAATATAATTTTTAATGAGAGCTTTATTGGTCTCATACATATTTTAACTATATAATACTAATTTATACTAATATATATCAGTATTAAAATATTTTTTATATGCAAGTGTAACATATAGACTTTCATCATCCTAGGATAATCTTGCAGCATAACCCTGTTATGCAGGATGATGAAGTGATAAATCATATATGCATCAATTCATATCATCATATGAAAGCATAATACATAACATAATTTATCTTATAGCATGAATCATAATATGTACCACATAAATATTATGTATATATGATTGAACCAAACAAGGCTAGCTCTGATACCATTATAGGATTTCAGGGTGGGCATGCACAACGAAAGCATAATGGATTTCAAAAATTTAAATAGAAAATTTTAAATTTTAAACCTATAAATTAGTACCTTTTTGATGATTAACAATCATATAACATATATTCACAATAATATTTAAGCTATAGAAGAATATCTGAAAAACTTATTTCAAAATCCGACAGAACCTCCACCAGGTGCCCAAGTGTTCGCCCTCCAACGACGATCCACACAGGGCTATGATTAGGACACCAACTCCTTGAGATGATTTCTCCTCTAAAATTCTCACTCTGAGAATTTTCTTGGGCACCAGGATCTCAAGACTTTCTTCCTCTCCTCCTAGCCTTCTTATCCCTACCTTTCTTCTCTCCTTGTCTTCCTTAATTCTCTTGCTAAACTCTTATCCTAAAATTAAACTTGTCCTTACTATTTTTGGACTTGTTCTAATAAGAGAAGGAAGAGATTAATTGGATAATAGGGAGAGTGTGTAAGAAAGAAGAGATAAGAGTGAGAGATCTGAATAAAACTTATCCCCCGACGTACCCCCTTAAATAGTTAGCGATAGAATGCAAGGGATTTGTTCTCGCACCCTCTCCACGCACCATCTTGCACCTCTTAAAATTATCTCATACCCCCAACCAATTTTTCATATCAATTAGCAGCCTCATGACATATGACAATCATTAGGAAAAAATCCAAAAGATGCTTCGTGCAGAAGGACTCTTCGGAATATTTTTTTTTGATGATTCTTCGATCCATCACGCAACTTCCCATGGTATTTTTTTTCTCTACCATCCATCAATGACTTTTGGCCATCCAATAGACCAAAATGAAGGTGCTAACTTGCTGATAGTGTGGAAAAAATCTGAAATCAAAATGTGGCATGACACTTGGATTAGAGTCCTTCACAAGTTAGACTCTTGGTTACGTGCATGGACCAAATTGGCAGGATTTCAAAATTCAACCAATTTTCATGATTAAACCAAATGGTGTTTTAGCCTCAGAAGGATTTTTTATGCTCAAAATTAACTAAAAAATCACTAAAAAAAATTTTTATCATGCAACATTTGGATAAACTTAAAGATGGGGCATCCCATCTCATGGGACACCAATTCAGTTCTTGCGCTCAAAACCTACACCCCACGCACAAGAAAAATTCTTGACATATGGGCACCTGATTAAATGGCATCAAAATATTGGTACATGTAGATAAGGGCTGACCCAACTTAAATCCAAAATTAATTTAATTAATTTAGATTTAATTAGCCCAATCTGGAATTAATTTCAAATCTGATTTGAAACAAGGAGTTAGGAATTGCAACATGTGCTAGCATGTCTATTTTGCAAATATAATCTAATCCAATTAGATTTTTAATAATTTTTTTTATGTATAACCCATTGGGTTCCATATCTAGATAGTAGTAGGTCTGAGTGCAAGTCGATCTAATTTGATTTTAAATTTAATCTAATCGATCTAGATCCAATCGAGCTAACCCAATTTTAGCAATTAGAATTCTTTCTAATTGGCAATTGAATTAAACTCTTTAATTTGATCAAATCTACAAGACAAGATTGATGTATAGTAATATATCATGTCTACCTAAAAGATATAAAATTTTGATAAAAATATCAAAAATATCCTTCAATAAAAAGTTACCATGCAATTCGATCCTGCGATCTCCCTGCACCCCGAATATGACTCTGGATATGAAATGATGTCAAATCCAATATCATATTCATATTTTTCTCAATCATAAATGATGATTTGATTAATAAAATATTAATTTTTTTTTAATTTTCATTCTACTTTGATCAAAGGCTTCCTAAATCATCAATCAATTAGAGTAAGTAGGATGCGATCTCCTCTTACAAAGAGGGATCAATTTCATGTTGACCTACTCACAATCTTCATACATAATCTACCATATCTAGAACACCCCATACATGACTATGTTATGAATGAGTATGAACTAAAATATAGATTCATGTATACAAGATTCTATGGTAGTCTCAAATTAAAAGATCACATGCACAACTCTCACTATAAAAAAATATCTTTTGACAGGTAAGTAAATTCTATAAGATATTTGTTAAGTAAGATCAATTCAGTAAACTTATTCTCTAATGAGCACCCACTTTCTTGTATTAATATCTTACATAAGTGGCTTATAAGATCAGCCACCCTCTCCATCGAGCATACATAGAAAGTGCTAGTCTATCTGAAATACTGATCCCCTACTCAATACTCCTATGACTAGGAATATTTTAAATCAAAATTTTTAAGATTTTAGATCTCATAGGTATGATCTCATCATAACCCTAAATTTATTATCCTGATTTATGAAGTTCATCATAATCATTACAAAAGTAAGATGCAGCATATGATAAAAAATATCTTTTATTTATAAAATATCAATTACATGAGTCTGAAAGATTACAAAAAAAATCTATCAAAATACAAATTTCGATTGGCTTGTAGGGCATATTCATTTCATTCTAGATGGTTACTTCGATTGGTACAAAAATTATTCCTGTGTTACCAATATAGGTTCGAATCTATGAGGTCACACACATGAGAAGTATCTCTCCAATCATATGGTTGATCGACAATTAAGAATCACTCAAGTGTAGAGTTGTCAATACAATTAATGATTAACCCTGTGCAATAGTTGCAATAAATTGATTCATTAAGAATTCATGATATTCAAAAGAATTAATCAATAATTAGATTGTTCATTAACTCAATTTGATTGAGCACTAAAGTTTGGTCTAAGTCTAATTGAATTAGATTCAATTAGATCAAATTCGATTAGGTTATAAGATGACCTAATCGCTCAAAGAGAATTAATCCTAATTTGATCAGGACTGTGACTCAATTAATTTTTTGATTTGATAAGAATTAATTGATGCTATAGGAGCCTAATTAGATTAGGTTCATCACGTTCATGTGGGTCTAATCTGATGAGGATTGGGTTAAACCTAATTGGATAAGTTTAGGAGTCCAATGAAAATGGACTACCTCCCTAGCGCCACCTAAAATCTTCATGCCTATTTCTCTTCACTAAATTTGATTTAGCATAAGAAAACATCATGCCATAGCCTCTAATTGTTGCCCTTAATGGATAGGATAGGATGGTTAAGGAAAAATTCAAAAGGTGTTTGAATTTGACCTAAAGACTAATCCTTATCTATTCATCCTAGCCGGCCCTTGTGAAGCACTTGGTTTGTGTGACAATAAGAAATAATACCTGATAGTTTTCCATGCCAAAAACCTCTGGTCAACCCTTCTGTCATCTGACTTTGGATAGGGATAAGAGGCATTGGAGTTTGAATTCAAAAAAAGTTTGAATTCAAACTCAAACGGTTTCTTATCTCATCCCTATCCTTTATGATCGGCAACAATTAAAGGGATCTTATTTTTGTGTGCCAATCTTAAGAGAAAAATTCCATCGTGAGAAAGCTTCCTGAGAGAGGACCGAATACGGGTCTTGGGGCATGAGGCTAGGGGTGGGTTGCCATCTCTTTGGCGTGTGCTTTAGAAGAGATCTATCCCCTCTTGGGTGAGCGGATTTTTGATCTAGGCATTGATTGTTTTTTAGAGAGAGAGTTAAGATTAGAGAAAAATTATTTTCTCTAATTTTGTTCCAACATCTAGCAACCTCTATTGATCTATCTTCAACCTCAAAAGGGTCCAAGGTGATTCCAGAAGAAGATCAATTCAGATCAGCTATCAGAAGTGATCTTCACACGATCTAGCAATCCCAAAAGATCAAATTCGTGTGAGAACTTCGTGTGGATGATTCATAGAGGCTGGACATCCTGTGAGGCTGCTAGTGACCAATAGAGCTTTAGAACTATGTGATCAGTGGTGGTGTTTATCGATCCACACAAAGATAATGAGTTCTAAACTTATGAGATCAAGACTAGATCATATCTAATGGTTAGATCTAATAAAGGGCATCGATCTGATTGTTGCAAGTTTTGATTAATTTTAGATTAAATACATTTTAATCATGTTATAGATCTTGGATAGGTAGTCTGGATTAGATCTCATGCATGTTAGTTAGATAAAATAGTTTAATCTAATACTTTTGCTATCAAAAATTTTAAAAATACATGCATGGTACTGTCTAGTTTTTCGACAATTGATATCAGAGCCTAGATTGTATGACATGATATTTTATGTTGTTAAGATCTAATATTTAATTTTATTAGATCTGATATTTGATGTCTAAGATCTAAAATTATTTATAGATCTAATCGCACAAACTAAAATAAGGTTATCCCGCTGTAAGGTTTACCCCTCTCAGTGAAAAGGTTGTCCTAGTTTGTGCTGATCTTGATAAAATTTAATTTTAATTCAAGTATGTGATATTTATGATCTGATTTGATTAGATCTAGTATGATTTAGATTATATCTAAATTTTTTCTTATGTGATATGATTTTATTAGATGAAAACATACTTTTTTGCAAAATTCTAAATTTTGAAACCCTAAGATTGTGTATGTGGTACATTGTACGAAAAATAGTAGCATCTAATCATTGAAGATAAAATCTAAAATCATGAATATGTTTAGATTAGATCTAAAATAATTTATGCTTAATTTTATTACTATTTATGTAGAATTATTTTGATCTGAAAATATTGCAAGTGTTGCGGTTTGCCTGTTGAGTTGACTTAGTTTTGTTTGAGTCGACTCAGAACCCTAGTTAGCCAACTCAATTTCTACTGAACTGACTCAATGAAACAAGCCAAAAATATGGTTTATTATTCATCATCAGTGAGTTGACTAAATCTCAAAACTTAGTCGACTCACTGTAATGAGTCAGTTCAATCCAAGGATGAGCCGACTCAAGTTTCAGATCTAAATAATCATGCATAAAATTTATTATAAAATATTTTATAAAATTTAAAATTATTTTTAAATATCAAACCCCAACCTATGTCAGTTTCAAACTTAATTAAGAATTAAGTTGAACCAATTAGATCTAGAATTATGAATTAAAGATTTAATATTATTTTTGCATAAAACATGGAGTGATGGGTTTATGGATTAGTTTGATCAGGTCTTCCTAATTGGATTAGACCCTAGATTTAGAATCAAAGATTAAATAGACTAAAAAAGAAATTAGATTAAATCAAAATTTTTCTAGAGTTAATATAATTGTTGTAGTTAGTCAAGTCCATATCTTTGATTAGACTCAAACGGATTTTGATCTCTAGCTCAGCGGTCAATCCCAAATCTATAAGTTGATCAAGTTGAAACGATTAACCAGTTGATGTCTAAGGTAAGTTTGGCAGTCTTGATCGATGGTTATTAATTGAGAGCTACTCACATAAATTGAGTCTATTTCAGTTAATGGCATGTCCCTCCCACTGATCTCACTTATCTGGCCAATATGGTGAATCATATTTTGATTAGATCACTTAATGATTAGGAATTAATCCATGCTAATTAAAAAATTAGTTTGACTGATTTAGGTGCTCCTAGTTTGACTTGTCTTAGTCCTCTTCAAGACTTGATGAAGTTAGTGGGAGGATTGACGACTTATCAATTGGATCGACTTATTTCTAGTCCACCCTAATCTAACTTGGTGAAGTCAGTGGGAGGATTTTGATTAACTAATCTATGTTTTTAATTTATTTTAAATTATATTAATCAAATTTTTTAAATTATTAAGTCCATAAAAATGAGCTGATTATGAGGATAACTAGATCACAATCGTCTATTAAGGTGAATGGTAATGAATCCAATATTTTAGATTAATATTGGAGGCACCTTACACCTGATGTTTCTTTAAATGATGGAATTATCATTCATTATACAATAACTCTATTGTACTATCTAATGAATAGTTGGATTGCTTGAGCTATACTTGAGCCTAATTATTCATTAGTTAGAATCACTGAGTAGGTTCATGTTAATGGTTAAATATAATCGAGATTTTTAGTAGAGGCCCTTAGCCTACTAAAATAAAATTTGAGGTAAAATTTGTTGCCCAGCTATGCAACCCAAGAGGGGGGGTGAATTGGGTTTTTAAAAATTTTAAGCTTAACTAATTACTTATGAAAAGTATTTGTTAAAAGCTTGATGAATGAGAAGAACGACTTTAATTCAAGATTAATTACCTAAAGCAAGAATGCAAGGATATAATAAAGAAATAAAGAGAAACAATAAAGCACACCACAAACACAAGGATTTATAGTGGTTCGGTGCCAACCTTGCACCTACATCCACTCCCCAAGCTCCTACTTGGGAATTCCAATCCACTATACTTGTATTCAACCAGAATACAAACGTCGGAAACTCCGACACTAGCTATCCCAAGCTAGTTCACTTATTTTTCGGGTACAAGCCAACCCAAAATACTCCGATTTCAGGTTCGGATCAACCTTCCCTTGTTTTGGAAACCCTCCAAAAACAAGAACAATTACTCACAAGGAGTAAGACAGTTTAGAGCACAAATTAGTACAAGAATAGCTCCTTAAATGAGCGAATATAACAATAAAAACACTTTACTCAAATGAAGAATCCCTTTTGGATTTCCTCAAGGTGGATGAAGAGTTGAATGAACGCTTGAGGAGAAGATGAAATTTGATTGAAGACTTCTTGAAGGCTTTGAAAGAGCTCTTGATCAAGGTTGAACAGTTGGCTTGAAAAACCCTCTCTTTGAATGCTCTTGAATGCCCTTTTGAACGCTCTTATTTTTCTCTTTCACAATCTCTCGTGTATATTGTAGATTCCTTATCTCTCTCGTGTGGATTGTGGATCCCTTTTCTTTTTCTCTCGTGTATATCGTTGATCACAGTTTCTCTCGTGTAGATTTTGGATCCCCTTCTTTTCTTTCACCTTTTGAAACCTTTTATAGCCTTAAGAAACAAGGAAAAATAATTTAGGCAGAAAAAGAGCCGTTAGAGCATTTTAAGGAAGCATAAAAGGCAATTAAAATGGGCAAAAAACTAGTCGTTGCGGATGATTTCCGTCGCAGGGGTCGACTCATGCTTCAGGAGTCGACTCATGAGTCGACTTCTGTTGCAACAGCCAGAACTGTGGTTTCTGGATTTTTTTTGGCCCAAATCAGCAGAGGTCGACTCATGAGTCGACTCATGCCTTGTGGGTCGACTCATGAGTCAACTCACAGGTCGTGCCAAGCCAAAAAACCAGTGTGCCAAGGGAAATTTTTGCGTGCCAATCAGCTCATTGTGTCATGAGTTGACTCATGAGTCGACTCATGCACTTCAAACATTCATATCTTCAAAAATATAAGTCCAAATACAATGAAATTTTCACCAATAGATTACAAATCATTTGTTCTACCAAATGATACTATCAAATCAGGATTTTAGTAAAATTATGATTTTGCCCCTGAAGAGCATAAAGACTTTTTCAATTTAAAAATATTTGTATCCCTTCAATCTGCTTTGTAATCATCAAAATCAATCTAGGAGAAACAATCTCCCCCTTTTTGATGATGACAAAATATTTGAAAAAAAAATATTTATGTGAATCAATAATTTCAAAAGAATGCATTATAGGTGTATATGCTTGAAAAGAGTATGATTCTTTTGGCATGTGATATAAATGATCATATGCAAGAATAGTTTGCTCATTTGCTTATAAATTTGAAGATATGCTCATTGGATTATGTGATTTTGGTGTTAGAGCGAAAAACTTATTTTTGTTATCAGAGCAAGCTGTATTTTGAAAATTTGCTCATTCTCATTTGATTTTAGTTTTAGCATCAGAGTAAAAAATAATTATGTGCTTTTACAAAAAATAATTATGTGTGCCAAAGCATGTTTAAGAGTTGATTTGGAAAGTGTATTAGATCATTTTGAGTTTAAGATGTATCAGAGCAAGAGAAAAATAAATTTTGCAATGTATCAGAGCAAGAAAAAATAGTTTTACAATGTTATTAGAAAAAATTTTACAATGTATCAGAGAAAATTTTACAATGTATCAGAGCAAGTTAAAAAAAATTTTAAGATGTATCAGAGTAAGTTAAATTTCTTAAGATGTATCAAGGTAAATAAAATTTCAAAAGATATATCAAAGCAAGTTAGAATTTTGAAGTATATCAGAGCATATTTAAATTTTTTTTTTTTTTAAAGCAAATCAGAGCATATGTAAAGAAGTAATTTAAAAGTTACTTATTTGCATTATATTTAGCATTGTACTTTTGATATTGTTCTTTAAATTTTCAATTCATTTATTAATTTCTCATAATTTGTAGTTTTGCTTTTGATGGATTGCTTTTTCTTTAATTGCTCATAATTTATGGTTTTGCTTTTGTTGGATTGCTTTTTGTTTAATTTCTCCTCCTTTTTGACATCATCAAACATGATTAACTCCTCCTTTTTCTGAAACATTCTTTAATTTCTCCCCCTTTAGAGTTTATCATAGATGTTTGCTCCCCCTTAATACAGCAATTATTAACAGCAAACAACAACAAAGAGAAGACAATATTTCAACAAGGAGAATATATATAACCAAAATATGATTGACATCATTACAAAAGGTAGAAATATAAGTAAAAGATGATACCATAAAACCATAATTGTTTCAATACATAGTTCATAATATAGAAGTCAACCAGCTAATTGTCAATACATGGCCCCAAAATACAGATCCTAGAACAAGATACTAACACCTAGGATCTATTAATGATCAAGACAAGTCATGGATCGGAGTCATCAGATATGGGATGAGAAGCTGATGGATCAGAAGTGCGTCCTCTACCCCGTCTGCCTCTGGCACGAGCAGGAGAGCGAGATGAACTGGGAGGCTGAGAACGCTGAGAGGCTAAGGACTGAACAGAAAGGGTGAGTCTAATGGAATCAAGTACGTTCAGTGCTCTGGAAACAGACTGAAGTAGAGCAGTGAACTGAGTGGTTGCATGCTCACTCGATCCTCGGATCTCTTTCCTCAGTAACTCATATCCACCCTCTAGTGCTCCTCTGAGCCTGCCAGCCTCTGCAGTGAGGTCTGTGACCTCAATAGTGGACTCCTGTGGCTGAGGATGGGCCAAAGTAAGGACTTGCCCCTGCAAGTCAAGAACTCTGCCAGTCAGTCTCCAGACTGAGTCCTCAAGCTGCTGAATCTGGATGGACTGATCTGATATCATCTGAAACACAGTGGAGATGTGGGGAGTCATGGTCTGATCAGAAGAAGTGGCTCCAGGTGCAAAAGTAGTACTGCTCCACTGGCTAGACAGCAAAGAAGCCACACGCTGTGATATCTGCTCGATCTGATCGTCAGCCAGTCTGAACTCTGATTGAGGTGCTCTGCTCTCTGGCTGATACACTGGTGTGGGCATCCTAGTAAACTCTGAAGGGCCAGCCTCTGTATCAGGAATGAACTGGATATTTGGTGATGCTGCCCTGAAGTCATGGATAGGAGATGATGGACCTTCTTCTTCAGCTCTGTCTTCAGTTCTGTCTTCAGTTCTCTCCTCAGCTCTCTCCTCAGCTCTTTCTTCAGAGCCCTTGATCCAACCACCATCAGTCTTTGTAAATCCCATTCGGTGCAGGGTGTGTTGGTTGAAAATATCCACATGAGAGAGCTTAGTAGAAGCCTCCCCCTCACAGCTAACTCCAAACCTCCTAAATACTCGAGTAAGGGCCATACCATAAGGCAAGTGTGCCTTGGATCTGTTCAAAGTCTCTCTCATGGCCTCTATCATAAGTGCAGGGAGGTTCAGGGGGGTCTGAGTGATGACATGAAACATGATACAAACATCTCTGCTGGAAAGTAAGTCATGCCTACCACTCCTAGGAAAGAAGAGCTTCGTTACCATCTGATGCAGGATCCTCATCTCAATGGATAAAATCTTTGCTTCCAATTTATTTAAACTCCCTGAATAAGTTCCTCCTAAAATAACTCTGATCCCCTCTTCTTTTACTGGGAGTTCCATATAAGAGTAACCCTCACTAGGCAACTGAAGAATTTCTCCCAATATACTAGAATCCAAGCAAATATCAATACCCTTGACTGTTGAAGTCACTGACCCATTTTCATAATGTAGATTCTGGTAGAATTCTCTAACTAGGTCAACATAGGTGACTTCCTTAAGGGAGCAGTAGGAATCCCATCCTTGGTTTTTAATCTTGGTTGCAAATGTAAAACCTTCTTTTTCAAAGAACCAAAAATCTATATTCTTCCCGGTTTCAACTTTTCTATCAGAAAGAGGATTCTTACTGGGGCTTAGGAAGGATTGAGGGGGACCTTGAGCAGATACTGAAGCTGGAGTGGGAGCAGTGGAAGACTGACCAGCTTGCCTTTTCTTTCAGATAATTTCTTCAGGCTCACGGACTGACTTTCTTCTTTGGGGAAGCTTCATCTTCGGAGCCATATTCACTACAGTAGCAGGCAAGGAGACTTGGAGGAACAAGTGAATGAGTGGAGGAGGGATCACAAGAGAGTGAAGAGGGATTTTGGTGGAGAAAAGAAGTGAATTTGGGAAGAACGGTGGAGTGCTAGGGCACGCTCCAACCGTGCCAAACAATGGGAGAAAGCACAAAAATCCCTTTCCAAGGTGGCGATTTTTGGTGGAGAGGAGGAGGGAGAAGTGCCTCGAACTAGATCCTTGGATTTGGAGCAAAAGGAATTGGAGAAGTCGGCTTTTGGAAGGAGGAAGATGAGAGGTTGAGTCGTCTCACGAACAAGATCCCGTATAAAAAACAATGAGCCCGTGGGAAGTTTGAGGAAATAACAAGTTTGCCATTGAGTCGACTCATGGGGGTCGACTCATGAAGTTCAGAAATTCAGAAAAAATGTGAATAAATTCCAGAAAAATTGAAATTTTGGGAGGAGGAGTTTTGCTCAAAGATAAGTTTTTAGTATAATAAATTTGAGCTTTTGGGACCAGGATAAATGTTAGAAATTGAGCTCTAAGAATTTTTGACATCAATTCTTAGAAATTGAGAAAAATTTAGGCATATGGATCTAGAATTCCTAGATTTCTCCTAATTTCACAGAATCTATCCTCACTAAGGGTCTTTGTAAAGATATCAGCTAATTGATTTTCAGTGCAAACATATTCAAGAATTACATTTTTGTTTTGAACATGTTCTCTTATAAAATGATATCTTATTTCAATATGTTTGGATCTTGAGTGTTGAATTGGATTTTTAGATAGATTTATGACACTTGTGTTGTCATATCTTATTGGTGTTTCATTAAGTTTGATTCCAAAGTCTTCGAGTTGTTGCTTAATCCACAAGATTTGAGCACAACAACTTTCGGCTGCAATGTATTCGGCCTCAGCCGTAGACAGTGCCACCGAATTTTGTTTCTTGCTAAACCATGAGATTAGGTTAACTCCAAGAAATTGGCAAGTTCCACTTGTGCTTTTTCTATCTAATTTACATCCAGCAAAATCAGCATCTGAATATCCTAATAAATTAATTTATGAGTCCTTAGAGTACCATAACCCTAGAGTTTGAGTACCATTTAAGTATCTAAGGATTCTTTTAACAGCATTCAAATGAGATTCTTTAGGATTAGATTGATATCTAGCACATAAACAAACACTAAACATGATATCAGACCTACTTGCAGTTAAATATAACAATGAGCCAATCATACCTCTATAGTATTTTAAGTCTACACATTTACCTTCATCATCCTTGTCAAGCTTACATGAGGGACTCATTGGTGTGCCAATTGGTTTGCAGTTCTCCATTCCAAATCTTTTGAGTAGTTCCTTGGTGTACTTGCTTTGGGTGATGGAGATTCCCTCTTTTGATTGTTTGATTTGGAGTCCTAGGAAGAAGATGAGTTCTCCCATCATACTCATCTCGAACTCCCCCTGCATAAGCTTAGCAAAGTCTTGACAAAGGGATTCATTAGTAGACCCAAAAATTATGTCATCAACATAAATTTGTATAACTAGCATATCATTTTGATTTCTTTTAATAAAGAGGGTTGTATCTACATTACCTCTTGAAAAACCATTATTTAATAGAAATTTGCTTAGCCTATCATACCATGCTCTAGGTGCTTGTTTTAATCCATATAAAGCTTTATTTAATCTAAAGACATGATTAGGAAAAGTATGATTTTCAAATCCAGGGGGTTGTTCTACATATACTTCTTCAGCAATATATCTATTTAAAAATGCACTTTTAACATCCATTTGAAATAATTTAAATTTCATAAAGCAAGCATATGCAAGTAGAAGTCTAATAGCTTCTAATCTAGCAACAGGTGCAAAGGTTTCATCAAAATCAATTCCTTCTTCTTGATTATATCCCTTAGCAACCAATCTTGCTTTATTTCTAATTACATTTCCATGCTCATCTAATTTATTTCTAAAGACCCATTTTGTGCCAATTATTGAATAATTTTTAGGTCTTGATACTAAGGTCCAAACATTATTTCTTTCAAATTGATTAAGTTCCTCTTGCATTGCATTAATCCAATTATGATCATTTTCAGCTTCTTCAAAAGTTTTAGGTTCAAGATGAGATACAAAAGCACAATGATTAACTACATCTCTAAGTGAAGAACGGGTTTTTACCCCATGCATAGGATCACCAATAATTAACTCCTTAGGGTGGTTGTGAACATACCTCCATTCCTTGGGTAGGTCATTTGTACCTTGAGGTTGTTCTTGAATTTCTTCACCTCTCTCATCTTGTTCGTCTTCTTGATCCTTGTCTTCTGGAGTTGCTGAATCTTTCAAAGTGATCTCCTTCATACCTTCTATTAGTGGATCTGCATCATCAACACCCTCATTCTTCCTTGAAGGAAGATCGTTAGATTCATCAAAAACAACATGTATGGACTCCTCAACTACTAAAGTTCTTTTGTTGAAAACTCTAAATGCTTTACTAGTGGAGGAGTAACCTAGAAAAATTGCTTCATCTGATTTTGCATCAAATTTACCAAGTTTTTCTTTGCCATTATTTAATACAAAACATCGGCAACCAAAATATGAAAATATGCAATATATGGTTTTCTTCCTTTCCAAAGTTCATAGGGGGTTTTCTTTAAAAATTGTCTAATCAAAGCACGATTTAAAATGTAACATGCTGTGTTAATTACTTCCGCCCAAAAATATCTTGGAAGGTTGCTTTCACAAAGCATGGTACCGGTCATTTCTTCTAAGGTTCTGTTTTTTCTTTCAACTACCCCATTCTGTTGGGGTGTCCTAGGAGCAGAGAAGTTATGGCCAATTCCATTTTCATCACAAAAATTTTCAAAGTCTTGATTTTCAAATTCAGTTCCATGATCACTTCTAATATTTTGAATTGAAAATCCTTTTTCATTAGTGACTTTTTGATGAAATTTAGTGAAAATATGAAAAGTTTCATTTTTGTGTGCCAAAAAGAAAACCCAAGTAAAACGAGAGTAATCATCTATAATTATAAAGCCATATCGTTTTCCTCCTAGACTAGTGGTTCTAGTTGGTCCAAATAAGTCTATATGCAAGAGCTCTAAAGGTCTAGAAGTTGAAATAGTATTTTTGAATTTAAATGAAACTCTAGTTTATTTACCTAATTGGCATGCATCATAAATTCTATCCTTTTCAAAATTCAGTTTTGGCAAACCAAGAACTAATTCTTTCTTAATTAATTTTGAAAGAGAATGCATACTAATATGTGCAAGTCTACGATGCCACAGCCAACTAGTCTCATTAACTTTAGCATTCAAGGATACTAGGCATTGCATGTCTAATTTGGCTAAATCATTCAAATCTACCATATAAACATTGCCATGCCTATGTCCTATAAATTTAATGCCATCGTTAATAGGACTAGTCACAATGCAAACAGATGATTCAAAAACAACTTTATACCCTTTATCACAAAATTGACTAATGCTAAGTAAGTTATGCTTTAAACCTTTAACTAACAAAATATTTTCAATGTATTTGGAGGGAGTGATACCAATGTTACCTATCCCGATGATCTTTCCTTTGCCATTATCTCCAAAGGTGACCATCCCTCCATCCTTAGCATCAAGCGTGATGAATTGTGATTCATCACCAGTCATGTGTCTCGAGCATCCACTGTCAAGATACCATTTTCTGTTTCCTCCTTGGGATGCTAGACACACCTGCAAGCAAAGGTCAAGTTTCTGTCTTAGGTACCCAAGCTTTCTTGGGTCCTTTTAGGTTAGTCAAAATGGTTCCTTTTGGAACCCATATTTTCTTTATAGTTGTGTTTGCAGATTTGTTAATAAGGCATGTGTATGATTTATGTCCTATTCTACCACATTTGAAATAAGTAATATTTGTAGACTTGTTACTTGAATAATAAATATTCTTCAGAAATTTTTGTTTCTTCAAAGGGTTATAGCCAAGTCCAGCCTTATCATATACAGCTTTTTGATTATCAAGAATCATATTTAATTTGTTTGAACTTAAGGTGAACTTATCTACTATAAATTTTAGCTTGTTAATTTCATTCTTTAAGCTTTGATTTTCTTGAATCAAGGTGGATTTTTCAATTGAAAGGTTTTCAGCTTGTTTACTAAGGACTGGTTTTCCAATTTCAGTTCTTTGTTTTTCATCCCTAGTTTCTTTAATTCATCAATTAAATCATAGAATGCTTCATGCAATTCTTCAAAAGTAAATTCACTAGGGGATTCAGAAGTTATCTCATTTTCGTGTGCCATAAGGCATAGGTTGGCTTGTTTTGTTGAGGTTTCCTCATCGGAGCTTGAGTCATCACTCGCACTCCAAGTCACCATCATTGCTTTCTTTTTGAACTTTTTGGGACCTTTCTTCAGTTGTAGTCATTCGGATTTGAAATGTCCTGGCTTCTTGCACTCGTAGCATATAAGGGGTTGATCTTTCTCTTTCTCTTTGCTTTGTTCCCCTTTTGTGAATGACTTCTTTCTCATCCCCTGTTTTCTTTTTCTTAGAAACTTCTTAAATCTCTGGGTGATGAGTGCCATCTCTTCATCCTGTTCTTCATCTTCACTATTATCCGTTTCATCATCAGGCGAAGTTGTGGATTTGAGGGCAATGGTTCTTTTCTTTTTGACTTCATCCTCTTGATGTTGCTTCATGTTAAGTTCATGAGTCATCAAGGATCCAAGAAGCTCTTCTAGAGGTAGAGTGTTCAAGTCTTTTGCTTCTTGGATGGCAGTCACCTTGGCTTCCCAAGTTCTTGGCAATGATCTGAGAATCTTCCTTACTAGCTCACTGTTAGTATACGATTTGCCAAGACTCTTCAAACCATTAATTATATTAGTAAAACGAGTAAACATAGCAGTTATGGACTCATCATGCTCCATTTTAAACAATTCATATTTATGCACAAGCATGTTTATTTTAGACTCTTTTACTTGATTTGTTCCCTCATGGGTTACTTCTAACCTATCCCATATTTTTTTAGCAGATGCACAAGTAGAAATGCGATTAAATTCATTTGCATCTAGTGCACAATACAGAACATTCATAGCTTTAGCATTTAATTGTGCCAATTTCTTATCAACCTCATCCCATTCTTTCTCGGGTTTGGCTGACTCCTCACCATCTATAATCTTGGTGAGTGTGTGAGGATCGTTCACTATGATACTCCACATATCATAGTCGAGTGCTTGTATGAATATCTTCATCCGAGCTTTCCAATAGGTGTAATTAGACCCATTGAAAAGTGGAGGTCGGTTTGTAGATTGCCCCTCGGCTAGAGAAGTACCGACATGGGTTGCCATAGATCTTTGGCTCTTTGATTGTTAGATCAAAGAAGGGCTAGAGCACCGGGCTCTGATACCACTTGTTGCCCAGCTATGCAACCCAAGAGGGGGGGTGAATTGGGTTTTTAAAAATTTTAAGCTTAACTAATTACTTATGAAAAGTATTTGTTAAAAGCTTGATGAATGAGAAGAACGACTTTAATTCAAGATTAATTACCTAAAGCAAGAATGCAAGGATATAATAAAGAAATAAAGAGAAACAATAAAGCACACCACAAACACAAGGATTTATAGTGGTTCGGTGCCAACCTTGCACCTACATCCACTCCCCAAGCTCCTACTTGGGAATTCCAATCCACTATACTTGTATTCAACCAGAATACAAACGTCAGAAACTCCGACACTAGCTATCCCAAGCTAGTTCACTTGTTTTTCGGATACAAGCCAACCCAAAACACTCCGATTTTAGGTTCGGATCAACCTTCCCTTATTTTGGAAACCCTCCAAAAACAAGAACAATTACTCACAAGGAGTAAGACAGTTTAGAGCATAAATTAGTACAAGAATAGCTCCTTAAATGAGCGAATATAACAATAAAAATACTTTACTCAAATGAAGAATCTCCTTTTGGATTTCCTCAAGGTGGATGAAGAGTTGAATGAACGCTTGAGGAGAAGATGAAATTTGATTGAAGACTTCTTGAAGGCTTTGAAAGAGCTCTTGATCAAGGTTGAACAGTTGGCTTGAAAAACCCTCTCTTTGAATGCTCTTGAATGCCCTTTTGAACGCTCTTGTTTTTCTCTTTCACAATCTCTCGTGTATATTGTAGATTCCTTGTCTCTCTCGTGTGGATTGTGGATCCCTTTTCTTTTTCTCTCGTGTATATCGTTGATCACAGTTTCTCTCGTGTAGATTTTGGATCCCCTTCTTTTCTTTCACCTTTTGAAACCTTTTATAGCCTTAAGAAACAAGGGAAAACAATTTAGACAGAAAAAGAGCCGTTAGAGCATTTTAAGGAAGCATAAAAGGCAATTAAAACGGGCAAAAAACTAGCCGTTGCGGATGATTTCCGTCGCAGGGGTCGACTCATGAGTCGACTCATGCTTCAGGAGTTGACTCATGGGTCGACTTCTGTTGCAACAGCCAGAACTGTGGTTTCTGGATTTTTTTTGGCCCAAATCAACAGAGGTCGACTCATGAGTCGACTCATGCCTTGTGGGTCGACTCATGAGTCGACTCACAGGTCGTGCCAAGCCAAAAAACCAGCGTGCCAAGGGAAATTTTTGCATGCCAATCAGCTCATTGTGTCATGAGTTGACTCATGAGTCAACTCATGCACTTCAAACATTCATATCTTCAAAAATATAAGTCCAAATATAATAAAATTTTCATCAATAGATTACAAATCATTTGTTCTACCAAATGATACTATCAAATCAGGATTTTAATAAAATTACAATTTTGCCCCTGAAGAGCATAAAGACTTTTTCAATTTAAAAATATTTGTATCCCTTCAATCTGCTTTGTAATCGTCAAAATCAATCTAGGAGCAACAAAATTGATTACTAAAAATTATTTGAAAAAATAATTGGTTGAGAACCTATCCATAGATGCATATGGATTGGCCGAGCTATACTTGGACCTATATGTAATCTGTTTGGATTCTAGTATTCGCTAAGACATTAAGGTAATTCTTTGAATTGAAGGTAAAGACTATCAATTTATAAAAATAGTGGGAGAACCTTTAGACTAAAGTCTAAGTCTTTAAGCTTAAAATTCATATACTAATTAGGCTTTTAGTTTTCCTTTTATGCAGTTATGGCTAGTAAGTTATCGCCCCACACACTGTTTGACAATGATGAGCTTGCTGGACACAACTTCGATAGCTAGTATTAGAAGTTGAATATTGGTCTTGAGCATAAACTAGATGAGAAGTCTAAGGCTAAACTGAGTCAGGCAGACTTTGACCCAAATAGGCCAAAGAGAAATGGACAATTAGTTGCTGATCAAGGTGCTTATATGATAACACCTTATAATTTCTCTATATGTGACATTACTACCTAGGTATTGGATACTGAAAGTCTAATTCATATTTGTAATTCATTATAAGGACTTCAAGTTAGTAAAAAAATTGAGAACGGTGATAGATTCCTGAATGTTGGAGATGAAAGTCAACTTTCAATTTTAGCTTTAGAAATTGTTGAGCTTGTTTCAACTCTAATGGTGTCATTTAAGTGATTGTTACTATTATCTATTTTTCTTGATGAATGTAATCTCTGTTGGCCTTTTAGCCAAAGATGGTTATAGTTTATCAATAAAGAATAATTATTGTGATATCATTATGAAAAATATTACAATAATACAAGAATAATTAAGAAATGACATCTATATTTTGTCACAATCTGTTAATGTAATATATATTTTAAATAAACATCCTAAGTTAGATAATATCACGGATGCCTATCTTTGATATTGTAGGCTCATTCACATTAACAAAAATAAGATAAACAGGTTAACTCAGGAGGGTATCTTGAATATTAGTGATTGTGAATCATTACCAATCTGTGAGTCTTGTCTTCTTGAGAAGATGATTAAATCATCTTTTACTGAAAAAGATGAAAGAGTCAGTGATATTTTAGGTCTAATACATATTGATGTATGCAAACCCATGAACATATGCCAGAGGTGGATATCACTATTTCATTATATTTGCAGATGACCTATCTAGGTATGGATATGTCTACTTGATGAAATAAAAGTCTGAATCATTTGAAATATTCAAATGATTCCATAATGAAGTAAAGAAATAAACTAAGAAGAGTTTTAAAACTCTTGATCTGATTGAGGAGGTGAATACCTCTCTAGTGAATTTTTGACATATCTAGGAGAGAATAGGATTCTCTCATAATAGATCCGTACAGGGACACCACAACATAATGGCATCTCAAAAAGGAGAAATCGAATCCAGTTAGACATGGTTTGGTCCATGATGGAATTTGCAAGTCTGTCGATCTCCTTTCAGAGATATGCACTTAAGACAGCCTATTTTATGATCAATAATATTCTGAGCAAGTTAGTTAGTAAAACACCATATGAGATATGGTCAAGGCATAGGCCGAACCTTTCTTACCTTAAGGTTTAGAGATGTCTGGCTTATGCCAAATGATTACAGACCGACAAGCACGAACCTAAATTCGATAAGTATTATTTTATAGGGTATCTCAAGAAAACAAGAGGATATCACTTCTATCTTGTTGATGAACCAAAGATGTTCATCAGCCTTAAAGCAGTCTTTTTGGAAAAGAAGTTTCTTAAGGAAGAAACTAATGCCTCTAAAGTTGAACTTAATAAAGTTCGACAAGTAGATGAACCGATACCAGTGACTGAACCTAAATGGGATTTGATTAGATCAAACCCAAAACTTAATGTGGAACTATCTTTAAGATGATTTGGTAGAGTACCACATCAGTCAGATAGATACTACAACTTTTTGGTCCAAAACGGTGATCTTGTTGAGCTCAATGAGAATGATGAAGATTTGATCACATATATGGATGCAATGTAGATATCCGACTCTGATAAGTGGCTTAAAGTCATGAAGTCTGAAATAAAGTCCATGAAGGTCAATGATGTATGGATATTAGTTGATCCACCTGAAGGGATAAAACTCATTGGATGTAAGTGGATCTTCAAGAGGAAGAGGGGCATAGATGGGAAGGTAAAGACCTATAAAGCCCATCTGATTATCAAAGAATATCGTCAGCATTATGGTATTGACTATGGGAGATATTTTTTTCTATGACAATACTCAAATCTATTCGGATTATGCTTGTGATAGCAGCACATCTGGACTATAAAATCTTATAAATAGATATGAAAATAGCTTTTCTAAATGGAGAGCTAGAAGAAGAGGTATATATGATACAACTGTTGGATGTATATCCTAGAAGCCAATCTTGACTGACACATTTTATATCTTTAGGATATGATTTTGTACTTATTGGGCAGTTATATTATCATTCATATTTATGTGTCCATAAATCATCCAAAGAATTAATAAGATGATGACACATATTCTCAAAGAGTTGAGAATTTGAGACATGTATCACTGATGATTAATTTTTAAATTGCTCCTGGTCATAGGATCATCATGGGAATGGTGATTGATCCGGATAGATCAGTGTATGAATTGCTTTCTTCAGATAGATGGATCTCGAGTCTACAGTGTAGAGACACTAGAGTGAGAGTGTAGATGATTGTTAGAGAACAACTAGCACTGAGCATGATCAATATGAGAAGTCACATGGATGTCTGCTCACTCGTTAATGACTTTCTCGATGCTGCAGTTGTATGACTGGTCTTTTGATCTGAGATGATACTGCTGCTTACAGTGAGGCTGCTGAAGTTTGACTGACACATCAACATGTGTCTCAATGAGCCCTTGTAGTGAATGTTGGTGATAGTTGGTCCACTGTAGAAGCGGAGTGTGATCAAGATGGGATCTATCGATTCTAGCAAAAAGGAGTAGTTTTATGAAATTTAAGAGGCTGAGTCCTTAAGTTTATGGCCATAACATTGTGATTGATGGAAAAAAGTTTTCATAGAGTCACATAAAGACTTAAGCTGATTGAATCTATCATATGATCGATGTTGAAATTTGACGATTTATCCATGACCTGCCATCTGATTGAGACTCACAATAGAGAAACTGTATCATGCATTAATTGTACCTAGAGGTTTAATTTTTATTCTGCTAGATTACCACTACATACTGCTGGGTGTCACTGGTGGATTGTGAGACTCATGAGGATTATCTTGATGATCAATGATCCTTGGTGGGCTGAGTTGGAATTGTTCCAACTCATTGAAAAGAGTTTCAATGATATTATGATAGAGATCATAATATATCTCACTATCAGACAGAATAAAATCTATGGGGACACACACAAAAGAGGTTTTTGATTGATCAGATTGTTGAACTACAATTATGAATCGTAACAAGATTTGATTATCAATTTGATTGATAATTGATCTAATACAAATATTGCATTATGTAACTTACTAAAGAGTTAGTGAGTTATAGGAGGATTAATAAGTAATAAGATTACTAATTGGCTCAATTTGATTGAGTAATAGGACTTGTATCAAGTCCAATTTGATTGGATTTAATTTGACTCATTTTGGATTTGATTTGATCAACCCTATAGGGTTACAGGATAACCCCAAAAGGGTTGGATTATTAGCCCCAATTGAATTAGAATTTTGGTTTGACCCAATTTCTAATTACACTAGGATATATGTATTCTTAATTAGACTACAAATCTTTATTTTCATACTACACCAAATTCTAATGAAATTAAGATTAAAATTGTGTTTGACTCAAGCACAAAGAAAGAGTCTAATTGGACTAGGACTCCTCCAATTAGGAGATATCCAATCTAAATTAATTGGGCTCCAAATTATATTTAAATTTTTATCTATTTGAGTTTAATTAAGTCCTAATATGATTAAGATTTATTGGTATTTTATTAGGATTAAAACAGCCATCTAATGATAGAGTCCCATGAATCTTAAACTCTTCCCTATCCATGCGCCAAAGGGGTCCACGCCAACCTGATTTTGTATCCCACCTTGAATCACTTTTAACACCACTTTGTCTCTCCTTTTAGCATGTAAGAAAGAAGCTTTTAGAAATCTGAGAGCAAATCAGTTTATTATGGGCGGTATCAGAGGGATAAGAGTCCTAAGCATTTTGGACTCTAATTTCCTACCCGATCTCTAATTCCTCTTAGCCTATTTAAACCACTAGCCCTTGGGATGTGAAAGAAGGATAGAGACCAGATTTCAACACCCAAAAATCAAGGTTTTATCATGGAAAACCAAGGGAGAAAAAGGGAGGGATGGCATGCATGTTTTTGGTGCAAGGTGAGGTTATTTTGATCTCTTCTTTATTACACAACCAATTGTTAGTTGTTAGGACATCATCTTCTCTCCCTCTTGTCCATGTTTAGATATGGATGTCTCCTCTTCTTTTTATCCAAAAGTTAGATAAAATTATTACATCTCTATTATAGAGATTTGGTGCATGGATTTTAAGAAGACAAGAGAAGAAAGGGTTCTTCTCATGATCTCTAACGTAGAGATCAAAATCCTCCTACATCTTCTTATTCTCCAAAAATATCTTAGGAGAAAAAAAGATTTTCAACTATCAAGATACGATCTCTGCAAGGGAACTAGCACTTCGGTGAGATCAAAAAGCTTCTAATCAGATCAGAGTCTCATGTAGATACCCATAGAGGCCGGATGCTTGTGCAGCTACAAGAGACCTTCGAAGACATCCATGATCATCTGTTCGCATTGAAGATTGATCCATGTCCAGGTATGTTTCATATTTATTTATTTTTTATTTAATTTTTGTATCTGAATCTTATCTCACATATGATGATTCTAATTATGATTTGAAGATATGATCTTATGCATGCTTAGATTAAATTAGATTTAATCTGAAAAATTTTAAATTTTTGCTACATACTCCTTTTATAAAATCATACATACATGAAATCATAAAAATTCCAACAGTCATATCAGAGCTACATCATATGTACATGAGATTTAGATTTAGATTTAAAATCTGTAGAGAAAAATTTAAGATCTGAAAGATTTTGATATCGTTCTGGTATTAGGTTGCTCTGGTATAACTTATTATACTGAATGGTTGTCTTAGAACGATGTTAAATTTTTTAATTAAATTAGTTTTTTAGATCTAATTTTTTCAATATATATGTGACATATATTTTGTTATTTAAATTTGAAAAGAATTTTGAGATCTATTTTGATTCATATATATGATATATGATAGCATGTTTAGGGCTGAAATTGTTTCTATGATCTGAACTAGTTTATGTATATGATACATACTTGTATGCATGATCTAAAATTATTTTGAGATTAAAATTTATTCTTCATGCAAAGAATTTAGATCTAAAAAATTTTGATTTAAGATCTGAAATTAGTGTTTGTGCATGAGAAATTGGTCATGGGTAGATCAAATTAGATCATGTAATTAGATTATACTAAAGGTTCCTGATTTGATCATATTGGGTTTGAATCGATTTAGCAGTTAATCAAACTGAGTCAAGTATTGATTAGGGTAAGGTCAATAGAGCCTAAGATTATACAATTATTGTTGATCGAATCGATTGACACCCATATGTAGAATCAATTAACCTAAGGACCTAATTCGGCTCTGTGGCTCGAGTCTGATTCACCTAAGCTAACCTATTCGGGTCAATTATCCAATTGATGTCAAAGGCAAGTAATTGAAAGGTGGTTATTTAAATAGTTCTGTTTGCTTATCTGATTAATTTATTGGTGTCTAAGAAAAGCAACAGGGGGACTCCCACCAATCTTCACTTATCTGACCAATTTGGAAGATTGTCTCAAACATAGTTGCTTGGTGGTTTGATTTATCTCATGTCAATTACATCAGTCATGTGATAACTGATTAGATGAGACTTAAACCCAAATCTCTTCATAAAATATTAAGTCCAAGATCTTTCACCATTGTAGATGTGCGGGCATGCTATTGGCATTGATTATTCTCAATTGATTACAGTGGTTCAGTTGCATCGAGAACATGCAACCACTCTATTAACAAAGAGTTGCTGTGGGATAAAGATGGGGTTGGGCCCAATAACTGTTAGGTGAGGGACCCAATGACCACTTTGCACCTGCTTGTGAATGGTGGGTCTGGCTTAACTAAGGAGTGTGGGCAATAACTGTTAGGTGAGCCCATATGACTTAGAGACCAAGTGGCTGCAATATGCTTAGAGAAGTATCTGGACAAAGAATTATCCATGCATCGGTGTTTATTCGTATTACCAATAACTGTTAGGTGAGGAACCCAATAACGGCTTTGCACCTGCATGTGAATGGTGGGTCTGGCTTAACTAAGGAGTGTAGGCAATAACGTTAGATGAGTCCATATGACTTAGAGATCAAGTAGTTGCAACATGCTTAGAGAAGCATCTGGACAAAAAGTTGTCCATGAATCGATGTTTATTCATGTTACCAATAACTATTAGGTGAGGTACACGACATCGGTGGACCGTAGCACCCACTAGAAATCTAATTGTCACATCAAAATTTTTATTTCTCCACCCGGAGAGTGTAGAAGATCTAATAAAATAGTGAGAGTCTCTTTTTCCATCTAAAAGTCTCTAGTACATATTATAATAATAAGTACAAACATCCAATTAGAATCTTTGCTCTCTACTGTTCATTGTGTTAGCTTCCAATCTTCTAGCTTAAATCCTAGATATCAACTGATTAATTGAAACTGAGTATATAGACTAGCTCACAAACTTGAAAATTATTCTAAATTTTAGAAAATTAAGCTATGTTCTCTACCAGATTATTCTAATGTTAACAACTTGTCCAACCCATAGTCAACGAGCTATACTTGATGAGTAGATGGACAATGACAATTAAGATAGGTGCTATGTATGAGCACATGTTGATTACCTATGACATGTTGATTCATTTACAAGTGTTGTGAGATAATCAGAGTTGTACAGCGCATGTGATGCTTGATCAGCAGCCAGTCTATGATCATTATTTAATAATGATCAAGGATATTCAGGAGCTTAAAAGGGTCAACATGATCATGCATAAGGAATTATTTGTGAATTTGATTCTGCGAACTCTGATTAGTTTATATGGATAGTTTTGGTAAACTACCGTATGAAAGACTATCGTAGCACCTCATCTGAATTGGTCAAAGTATTGATAACAAAGAAATCTTGAAAGAGTTTCGAGGTAAATACCTGGAGAGCCTAAAGAAACAAAGATGCACCTAGAGTAGGTATCTCAAAATTGCTCAATGTTATCCTTACGATTTTCTCTTCTCCCAGTTGAGGTATAGACTTTAGTGTAGAGTCGATGGGAAGATAGAAGGAGGAGGAAGTAACCTTTGAATTGGCTATAGCACAATAGTTGCTGCTGCAATTATGGATATTTGTCCTTTACGATCATCATTTGGATTAAGTTCTAAGAGACAGTCTCTATCATTTGTATGGTGATGCATATGTGAACTTAATTGAGCAAGCAGTAAATGCCATTGGATCTGAGAGATCTAGAATTGAGATAAGCTTAAAGTATATATGGACCCTTATGCTAGATCGTATTGGAGAAGAAATGATTAACAAACTGGAGAAATATGGGCTTGGACTCATTGACTGTTGAGCCAAATCTAGTTTGTGTATCATCTCTTTGAGAAAATATGATCAAGCTACTCTTGTGGAACAAGAAAAAAAATACCACTGAGATATTTATCTTTATACACATTTGATGTGTATAGCCCATGTGATATGCTAACCAAGAAGTTGTCTCTATTATGTATATGAGATACAAAATCTAAAATTTTTGAAAGGTTCAAAGAATTCAGATGTGAGTAGAGAAGCAAATCAAAAAATTTCTATAGGTACTTCGATCAGATCAAAAATACAATACCAATAAAAATAATTTATCGATTATCTCATAAAATGGCATAATTTCATATTGGACTGCTCTTGGTACATCTCAGCTCAATGAGATAAGAAGAGTTAAGGGACTATATGAGATATGGTCTGATCCATAATGGACTTCACTGATTTATGTTTCTTCAGGGACATGCTTTATTTCTATGAAATTATGTTCTCTCTAAACCTATTCTTACCACACCGTATGAGATATGACATATGATGAGAACTGAATCTTGATTATTTTGAGATTCAAGGATGTCCAGCCTGTGTCTAGGATAGCAGGTAGATATGTTAGAGAATAGGTCTATAAAGCTCATCCTAAAAGAGTTTGGAATATTACTTTTTGAAAGGATTGCAATATGATTGTGACCCGATATGCTATCCTCTTGAAAAAATTTTTAACCAAGATAAAATAGTGGGAGGAAAGTTAAGCTCAAAGAGAGTTTCTCTGAAGAGCAGTGAGCCTTGGGACCTTAAGAACCTATTCATCATGAGCCAGTAGATGTATATTCCTCTTCCACCTTATACACTTAGTAGGATCTCCAATCCTCTCGAAAGATACTCAGATATGCTTAGCAGAGGATGTAGAGAAAGTCATTTCTCATGGAAGATAGAGAACATAGAGATGATCCCGAAACCTACAACGAGGCGATATAAGACATCGACTCCAAGAAAGGGATGTGAAATAGCTTTCCTAAGAAGAGATCTTCTGAAGATTTCTATATGGAATAGCCTATAGATTTCACTTCTGGCAATTTGATCAGAAAAAAAAAATTATCATTTTCAAAAGGGTCAGTGGGAGTATCCAATACTAACATCAGTTAAAATATAGTTGAATATAGATTTTTTCATAAAAGACATAAATCGAGCGTCCTAAAGATCTATAGTGATAGATGCAATTGGATACTTATATTTTCATAGATAAAGTACAGAGACTGGATGCTAAAAGAGTTCAGCATAGAAATCTCAGAGAGAGATCTGCTATCCTCTCGGGTATAGTCGTATGCCATAATGTACTTGAACTGATATAAATAATACCGTGAATGTCACGAGTAGATATCAGTTGAATCCAGACTGTAAGTGCTAGATTGCTGTAAAAATGACCTTAAGCTCTTAAGAAAAACTAAGGATATGTTCTTAATTTAGAGAAAGATCAAAGCTAGGAGTGGGAGGATACACTAATTCAGATTTTATGTCTGATATTGATTGTAGAATGTCTACATCATGGGGTGTGTTCCTATATCGATATTTTGGAAGGATTTCAAATAATCGATCAATAGAAGCTGAGTACACTATAGATGTGTAGGATGCATTCCAATTTTAATGTTAGTGCAGAATTGATTGTCATACCATTAGATACCGTGATACTATACTGCAAAGACAATGGCACCATAGCCCTTGCTAAGGAGCCTAGGTCTCACCAGATATCCAAGCACATAGAACAGCAGAACACGCGACTACCTCAAGTAGAAATCATAGAGGTGCAGAGAGCAAACTCTATATGTGATATGGATGACCCACTGGTAAGTCACTTAGCCAGCCTAAGACTAAAAGCTTGTCTTGTGAAGATAGGACTTGGTACATGGCAAATTGGCTTTAGTGCAAGTAAGAGATTGTTGGATGTATGCCCTAGAAGCCAATCTTGACTGACACATTTTATATCTCTAGGACATGATTTTATACTTATTGGGCAGTGATATTACCATTCATATTTATGTATCCATGAATCATCCAAGGAATTAACAAGATGATGACACGTATTCTCAAAGAGTTGAGAATTTGAGACATGTGTCATTGATGATAAATTTTTAAATTACTTTTGATTATAGGATCATCATAAAGATGATGATTGATCTGGATAGACCAATGCATGGATCGCTTCTTTCAGGCAGATGGATCTCGAGTCTGCAGTGTAGAGATACTGGAGCGAGAGTGCAGGTGGTTGTTAGAAAATAACTAGCACTAAGCATGACCAACACAAGAAGTCACATGGATGTCTGCTCACTTGTTAGTGACTTTCTCGATGCTGTAGTTGTATGACTGATTTTTTTGATCTGAAATGACACTACTGCTTATAGTAAGGCTACTGGAGTTTGATTAACACATCAACATGGGTCTCAATGAGCCCTTATAGTGGATGTTGGCGACAGTTGGTCCACTATAGGAGTGGGGTGTGATCAAGATGGGATCTATCAATCCTAGCAGAAGAAAGTAGTCCTATGAAATTTAAGAGATTGAGTCTTTAAGTCTATGGCCATAGCATTGTGATTGATGGAAAAGAGTTTTCATAGAGTCACATATGGACCTAAGCTGGTTGAATGTATCATATGGCCGATGTTGAGGTTTGATGATTTATCCATGACCTGCCATCTGATTGGGACTCACAATAGAGGGACTGTATCATGAGTTAACTACACCTAGAGGTTCATCTTTTATTTTGTTGGATTGCCACTACATACTGCTAGGTGTCACTGGTGGATTGTGAGACTTATAAGGATTATCTTGATGATCAATGATCCTTGATGGACTGAGTTGGAATTGTTCCAACCCATTGAAAAGAGTTTCAATGATATTATGATAGAGATCACAATATATCTCACTATCAGACAGAATAGAATCTATAGGATCCCACACAAAAGAGGCTTTTGACTGATCAGATGGTTGAACTACGATTATGAATCGTAACAGAATTTGATTATCAATTTGATTGATAATTGATCCAATATAAATTTTGTATTATGTAACTTATTAAAGAGTTAGTAAAGTATAGAAAGATTAATTAGCAATAGAATTACTAATTGGCTCAATTTGATTGAGCAATGGAACTTGTATCAAGTCTAATTTGATTGGATTTAATTTGACTCATTTTGGATTTGATTTGATCAACTCTATAGGGTTATAGGATAACCCCAAAAGGATTGGATTATTAGTCCCAGTTGAATTAGGATTTGGATTTGATCTAATTTTTAATTAGACTAGGATATATGTATTCCTAATTGGATTAGAAATCTTCATTTTTATACTATATCAAATTCTAATGGGATTAGGATTAAAATTGAGTTTGACTCAAGCACCAAGAAAGAATTCAATTCGATCAGGACTCCTCCTCCAATTAGGAGACATCCAATCTAAATTAATTGGGCTCTAAATTAGATTTAAATTTTTATTTATTTAAGTCTAATTAAGTCCTAATATGATTAAGATTTATTAGTATTTTATTGGGATTAAAACAGCCATCTAATGATAGAGTCCCATGAATCTTAAACTCTTCCCTATCCATGCACCAAAGGGGTCCACGCCAACCTGATTTTGTGTCCCACCTTGAACCACTTTTAACACCACTTTGCCTCTCCTTTTAGCATGTAAGAAAGAAGCTTTTAACCCCTTGTTTCCATGCAAAAATTTGGGAGCAAATCAGTTTATTATGGGCGGAATCAAAGGGATAAGAGTCCTAAGCATTTTGGACTCTAGTTTCCTACCCAATCTCTAATTCCTCTTAGCCTATTTAAACCACTAGCCCTTGGGATGTGAAAGAAGGATAGAGATCAAATTTCAATGCCCAAAAATCAGAGGTTTTACCTTGGAAAACCAGGGGAGAAAAAGGGAGGGACGGCGTTCATGTTTTTGGCGCAAGGTGAGGTTGTTTTGATCTTCTTTATTACACAACCAATTGTTGGTTGTTAGGACATCATCTTCTCTCATTCTTGTCCATGTTTAGACATGGATATCTCCTCTTTTTTTTGTCCAAAAGTTAGACAAAATTATTACATCTCTATTGTAGAGATTTGGTGCATATATTTTAGGAAGAAAAGAGAAGAAAGGGTTCTTCTCATGATCTCTAGCATAGAGATCAAAATCCTCCTATATCTTCTTGTTCTCCAAGAGTATCTTAGGAGAAAAAAAAATTTTTAACCATCAAGATACGATATCTACAAGGAAGCTAGCACCCTGGTGAGATCAAAAGACTTCTGATCATATCAGAGTCTCATGTGGATACCCGTAGAGGTCGGATGCTTGTGCGGCTACAAGAGACTTTCGAAGACATCCATGATCATCTGTTCGTGTTGAAGATTGATCCATGTCCAGGTATATTTTATGTTTATTTTTTTTTATTTGATTTTTATATCTAAATCTTATCTCACATATGATGATTCTGATTATGGTTTAAAGATATGATCTTATTGAAGGAAAAACTATCTTTTTCCTTATAGGATCTTCCAGATTTCATCAAATCTGGGACAGAATAATTAAAAAAAAAAATAATCCTATATTTATTTTAGATCTAAATATCTAGATCTAATTTTATTATCTGATATTAATTCTAAAATAAAACTAAAAGCATGAGGAAATATGAAATACCTCAAGGGTAATCTGATTACCCTGTAGATGATCGCAGCAAGCCTGAGGTTCTGATTTAGCCACGCAATCGCCTGACCTCTATCAGTATCCACTCAGGTAGAACCTAGATTATCTTCTCCTCATAAATCTCTACTCTAAAAATTAGAACTAAATCTGATTAGAAAGATCTTCAAAAGTCTTCCTGAAGTTGGAGCAGCAGCTTGTCGAAGAACTCCTGCAGCCTTCTTGTTCAAGGCATCACCATGCCTTGATCCTTCACCAGATGGATGCCCAACCTTTTGGATATGAAGAGCGGAGAGGGAACACTAGGGGGGATGTGGATAAGAGGAGGGGTGGCTGGCTTTTGATGGGTAGAGAGTAGAATCTCTTAAACCCTAGGCACAGATAGGGTTTATATAGACCCTGCTACGCTGCGCAGTGCCACATCATTCGACCAATCAAAAAATTCTATTTAATCCAAAAAAATTTTGATTGGTGGAGTGATGTCATTTGATCACATTAAATAAGAACCCCATCCTCTCTCCTATCTTGGCACCAACATTGGATAAGCACAAGGGAGATGGTGCCCAAGAGTCCATGTTGATCAAGACTCCTCTTGATCTTTATCCACTTGTGCAAGCCTTATCCAATTGTGGCGACCACTTTGGTGCTTGTTTTTAGCAGGTGGACACTCCACAAACAACCTCCAATAATCTCTTGCCAAGTGGCCTTCAGTTTAAGATCCATATGTCAACATTTGATAGATGTCCTAAAATAAAAATGGCAGGTGTCAGGAATTAGTAGGTGTTGACTTAAATTCATCTCATGAATTAAGACAACATTTTTTTGAGCTGGACTGGCTCCAGTTAGCCTGAGAAAAACCTTCTCAAGGTTCTCTGGATGAGTCAAATCATATTTGGCTCAGTCAAAATGAAAAAGATTGCACGAGGAGAAAGTTAGGCTCAATCGTGTGCTAGCACGATTTCTTTGAACCTAATTGGATCTAATCCAAATCAATTGGACTAGCCCGATTGATGACATCCAGATCCTAACCCTTGTTAGTGTAACCCAGTTAGGTTCAATTTCATATGGTAATGAGACATGTCGTGATCTCATCATCAACATCATCGAAACTCCTTTCGATGGATCAGAACTCTTCTGATTCATACAATTAGAATGATCGATCATCAAGATCATTCTAATTGCTCTCAAAATCCATCAGTGACACCTAGCAGTATATGGTGGCAACCCATCAGAACTGAAGATGAACCTCTCGGTGCAGCTACCTGTGTGATTGAGTTTCTCTATCATGAGTCCCGACTGAATTAGAGTTAAGGTAAACTCATCAAACCCAACATCAGTCATATGAGTTAATCAATCGATCCAAGTCTGATGTGAAATCCTAATGAAAAACTCTTTTCCATTATTTCACTCTGCCATAGCCTTGGGCTTAAGGACTCAATCTTTCGATCACCATAGGACTACTTCTCTCATCTATCGAGATTGATAGATCCCATCTTGGTGCGATCTGATTCCTACAATGAATATGCTACAGCCAACATACACCTCAGGGTTTCGAATGGCTAGAAGATCGAGTTATGGTGTAGTCAAACTATAACACACTCAAGGTGAACTATCGATGCACCTCAGGTCAAAGAACTAGACACACAACTGCAGCATCGAGCTAGTCATCAACAAGAAGGTAGACTTCCTTATGACTGCTTGATATGGTCACGCTCAGTACTCTCATTTTCAATGAATACCTGTACTCTCACTTTGGTGTCTCCACACCGTAGACTCAAGACACATCTATCCTAAGGAAGTGATCATACACCAACCTTCCAGATCGATCACCATCCTCGTGATGATCCTATGGTCAGGAGCTGTTTATGAGTTAGTTATGTAAATTCATGCCTTAAATTTTTAACTCTTAAAAATATGAATTAACATTCCTACTAACTCAAAGGATGTATCACAGACATAATGTACACAATGTAATAGAAGAATAACCCATTTATTGATTTATAGTCAAAATTATAAATTTGCCCTTAGATTTGTACAGGAATGTGTCAGTCAATCTGGCATCTAGGGCACACATCTAACAAACTCCCACTTGACCTAATGCCAATTGGCTACATATCTAAGTCCCATCTTCTCAAGATGGGCTTCGATCTTTTGCTGGCCTAATGGCTTTGTCAGTGGATCTGCCACATTGTCTATGGAGTCGACTCTCTTAACCTTAACATAACTCTATTCGAGGTAATCACGGATCAGATGGAATCGTCGCTCGATATGCTTGGACTTCTAGTGAGACTTTGACTCTTTAGCTAGGGCTATGGCACCATTATTATCGCAGTAAAGAGAGATGACATCCGATGACATCACTCTAAGCTCTACGACAAACTTTTTGTACCAGAATGCCTCCTTTGCAGCTTCCGATGCAGCAATATACTCTACCTCCATGGTGGAATCTGCAATCACCGTTTGCTTGAAACTCTTCCAGCTAACTGCACCACCATTGCAAATGAACAGACTCCTAGATGTCGACTTTCGATCATCTATATCAAACATAAAGTCTGAGTCTGTATATCCCTGAATCTGGAGTTCTCCATTCTCAAAGATTAGAAACATATCCTTAGTCCTTCTCAAGTACTTAAGGATACATTTCACAGAAGTCCAGTGCTCTTCGTCTGGATTCGACTGATATCTACTTGTGACACTCACAGCATGGGCTATATCAGGTCGTGTACATAGCATGGCATACATGAGGCTCCCTATTGTCGAAGCATAAGAAATTTTGCTCATGCATTCAATCTCCTCAGGTGTGCTAGGGCACATCTTCTTGGAGAGATGAATGCCATGTCTAAAAGGTACTAAACCTCTTTTGGAGTTTTTCATGCTAAATCTTTTTAGCACCTCCTCTTTATACATCTTCTGTGAAAATCCCAGCATCCTATTTGGTCTATCTCTATAGACCTTAATACCCAGTATAAAGCATGCCTCTCTTAGATCTTTCATAGAGAACTCCTTAAACAATCATATTTTGACTGAGTTCAACATGAAAATATCATTCCCAATTAGGAGGATGTCATCTACGTACAGTACGAGGAAGACAACTGCGCTCCCACTGACCTTCTTGAACATACATGGTTCCTCCTCGTTCTTGATGAAACCAAACATTTTGATCACATCATTAAAACGAGTATTCCAGCTCCAAGATGCTTACTTAAGTCCATAAATGGACCTTTGCAGCTTGCAGACCATGTGATCATCATCACTAGATGTGAAACCAAGTGGCTGTTCCATATAGATATCTTTCTCAAGATATCCATTTAAGAACGTCGTTTTCACATCCATCTACCATATTTCATAATCGAAATAGGCTGCAACAGCAAGCAATGTGTGGATAGATTTTAGCATGGCTACGGGCAAGAAGGTATCCTGATAGTCAATACCTTCGTGCTGACTATAACCTTTCACTAGAAGCCTAGCCTTGAATGTCTCTACATTTCCATCTACACCTATCTTTCTCTTGAAGATCCATTTACACCCAATAGGTACAATACCTTCAGGTGGATCTACCAAGGTCCAGACTTGGTTTGAGTGCATCGAGTCAATTTCTGATCTCATTACCTCTAACCATTTCTCAGAGTTGATATCTGATATCACCTCATCATAGGTCTTGGGATCATCACCATGAGCCCCATTTTCTGTGAGAAATATTTTCTCTATATCCTCTTGTATAGTATCTAAGTACCTTTCAGGAGGACGAAAAATCCTAGTCAATCTACGAGGTGGAAGAGGTTGTGTTAGGACTTGTTGGGTATAAAATACCTCCAGCCGAAGTTTGTAAAAGACCGACCCTTCCAGGACTTTTCCAGCTTCCGATCTTGTGTGGCATCTTTTTGAACCCCCTCAACCGTCTGAGCTTCCATAATACCATCCGGACTTCTCCAACAATGAGCTTCTCCATTCATCTACCGGGTCGCTCCAAAGGCTCTCTAGGCTTCACTATCAGTCGATCTTCTACAGTGATCAACTATTCTCCGAATCCCTTCCAGACTTCTTCCGGCCAAGGACGACCCTACTTCGAACTTCTTCCAGACTTCATCAATATCCGAGCTTCTCCGACAATGAGATTTTTATAGTAACCAGACTCCATCCAAGTTTCTACGATGGTCGACCACCTTCCGGATTCCACCCGAGCTCCTACGAGAGCTGAACTTCTACAGCAAGCAGTCTACTCTGAACTTCTACTGCAGGTGGTCTACTTTGGATATCTACTCTGGATCTCAGACGAGCTTCTACAACGGGACAGGCTCCACCGACCAGGTCAGTACTCCGAGCTTCCACGACAATCGATCTTCGATCGAGCTTCTATAATAAGCAGCCTCCTTTCAGCCTTCTGTAAGAACCGGACTCCGTCCGAACTTTCATAGCAGATGGATTCCGGACGAGCTTCTACAACAGATGGGCTCCAATAGCTAGATTTCTACAACGGCCGATCGCCTTCGGTGTCTACCGAACCTCCCCAGCCATCAACCTCAATAGTGTCAGCCAGACTTCAACAATGCCAACCAGACTTTCACAGGATCCCCAGACTCCTCCAGCGGATGAACCTCCCCAACGCCATCCGAAGTCTACCGCCGGTCGACCCTCTGCCAGATTCTTCATGAAATCGGACTTCCCCAACAAAAAGTCTCCATCCGAGCTTCTACAGCAGATGGTTCCCGCCTGTAGCATCAGTGCTCTAGGCACCCAACAATAGTAGACCCGTCACAACCTCGAAAACATCCAAGCTTCTCCTAGATCGATGAGATAGAGAGCCATTCCGCTCCATCAGACATCCCAATCGAGCTTCAACCGACAGATCCGAACTCTCTGGCAAGTCACGACAATGGCTGCTACCCTACCCCATACTCTGTAACGGATTCTGCATGGCTCCACCACTCTCTGGCAAGTCACGACAATGGCCACTACCCTACTCCACTCTCTACAATGGATTCCATGTGGCTCCACCACTCTCTGGCAAGTCGTGACAACGGACACCACTCCACTCTCCGTAACAAACTCCATGTGGTCGTGAACGGCCCCTGGCGCCACTACTCTCCGTAACAAACTCCATATGGCTCTGAACGGTCCACTATCAGGCAGGTACAGATGTCGATGTCAATCAATTACGCTCTTCATCTATAAAAAGAGACACCCAGATACGTTCTTCTCTAAGCTCTAACTCTATCTTGAAACTCTGCTAAAATTCTCACTCAAGCATTCCATTTTTATTGAAGCAGAGTACTGACTTGAGCATCAGAGGATCTTGCCGGAGAACCCCCAACTTCGGTTTAGACTTCCCTTGCAGGTCCCAGTGGCGGCTGCGGTTATCTCAACTCCAGCTTCTCCGGCTTCGACGGAATTCTACACCAACAGAATTGATGCTAAAGGAAGGGCCATTGTGTCTTTGTAGTACCCTTGTTCTTAAAAGAGTGCTCAACGGAACTATCTCCGGTCATCTTCTCTGACATCCTCTTCTCCTTCTCCTTCTAAATCTCCACCTGATGCCTCCCCAAAAGGCATCCACCAGGCGATCCACGGCCTCTGCAGCCAGATCTTAGCAAGCTCCACAAGCTCTGGCCTCGTCTTCAGTTTTTCAGGCTCTTCCTCCTCCTCCGGCAACGGCAGTCGGCATGGAGCAGTTTGACTTGCTAGTTCAGTAGGTCGGAGGTCTCACCGAAGTAGTGCAGGCCATGCGATAGCAGTAGCAACAGCCGCAAGTGTCAGTACGACTGGAAAGAATGTCACCGGAGTTCCAAAATCCGACAATAGGGTGGGCCACTTAGGCCAATCGCCCTGTCTTCCCTGGAAAGGGGAAGCCGAGGGTGGAGAGCCCTCAGTCTGATCACGATTCCACCCCCGAAGGATCCCTACCTCCATTCTGCCAGAAGACCCTCAAGACTCGCAGTCGAGAGGACCTCTTGGATCAAAGGCTCCAGGAGATGAACCGACGGATCGAAGAGCTCCGCCACGCTCCCCCTGCTTATGCTCGAAGGCTCTGATCTTACTTTCAAGGACATACCATAACACTGCTCACCGACCAACCGATCAAGGCAGTTCTGCATCGAGTGGATGCCTCTGGGAGGATAGCAAAATGGATAGTCGAGCTCATGGAGTTCGACATCGACTATCGACCTCGACCGACGATAAAAGCTCATATATTAGCAGACTTCATGGTGGAATGCACTATCCCGGAAGAGGCCAAACTTGGACGAGATGAAGCCGACAAACCAGGGCTCCAGCCGAACTCCCCTAAAGAAAGAACAGATCTCCCTAATGGTTTTTGGGCCCTCTACATGGACGGTTCCTCCAACATGTCAAGCACAGGTGCGGGTCTGATCTTGGTCAATCCAGATGGAATTATCGTGGAGTATGCACTGCGCTTCAAATTCCCTATGATAAATAACAGAGTAGAATATGAAGCTCTGATTGTAGGACTAAGGATCGCCAAAGAGTTAGAAGTAGATCGGCTTCAAGCCTACAGTGACTCTCAATTAGTAGTGGGACAGGTCAGTAAAAATTATGAAGCTCGAGAGAACAGTATGGCCAAGTATCTAAAAAAGGTAAAGGAGATCATCCCTACCTTCGACAGCTTTGACATCAGGTAGATCCCAAGAGCAGAAAATATCAGGGCCAACCTTCTCTCTAAGTTGGCTATCCTAGCTCCGGCTGAACTGCCTAAGAAAGTCTTCTTCAAAGTTCTGAAATGCCCAAGTACGAAAGAATCATAGCTTGTGATGGAGATCAGTCGTGAACCCAGCTGGATCGACCCACTGGTTGCATACCTCAAGGATGGGGTTCTTCCTCCTGATGCAAAAGAAACTTGAAAGCTTAGGAACCAGGCCTCCCGATATATCCTTTACGAAGGCAAGCTATACAAGAGGTCATACTCTTTGCCCCTCCTGAAATATCTCTGGCCTTCTGAAGCCAACTTCACCTTGAGGGAGGTACATGAGAGAGTCTGTGGAAGTCACTTGGAGGTCAGATCTTTATCCTACAAACTGCTCCGATAAGGCTATTACTGGCCTACCATGTACCATGACTCCATCGATTATGTCACAAGGTGTGATCGGTGTCAGAGATATGCAAATATCCAAAGGCAACCTGTCTCCAAACTTACACCATTGAGTGCCCCATGGTCGTTTGCGCAATGGAGGATGGATATCCTCAGACTTTTTCCCATGGCATCCGGGCAGCGGAAGTTCCTCCTTACTGATAATGGGCAGCTAAACCTTTAGCAAAAATCATAGAAGCTAAAGTGCAGGACTTTGTCTGGAAGTCAATTGTTTGTACGTTCAGCATACCCAGAACCCTCATTACTGATAATGGGCGGCAATTTGCTGGAGCAAGGTTTGCTGAATTTTGTGAGGACCTAAATATCTCTCATAACTTCACTTCGATAGCCCATCCGTAGGCAAACGATGAGGCCGAGGTGACTAACAGGACTCTGTTGCAAGAAATCAAGGTGAGACTTGAAAAAGCAAAGAAAACTTGGGTAGATGAGATTTATCATGGGTTATGGGCATACCGAACTACTCAAAATTTCCCATAAAGGAGACCCCCTTTGCCTTAGCTTTCGGGACAAAAGTCATGATCCTGATTGAACTCAAGCTTCCATCGACACGAGTCATGGCATTCGACAAGCAGCGCAACCCACAGGATCTCAAGGCCAACCTTGACTTGTTAGAAGAAAAGCGGGAGACAGCTCAAGTTCGGATGGCGGCTTACAAGCAGAAAGTAGCCCGCTACTACAATTCTCGGGTCATAAGCAAAGCCTTCAGAGTGGGGGACCTGGTACTTTGGCGAGCCGCTGTCTCACAACCTCAGAATCAAAGAAAACTTGCCCCAAACTGGGAAGGCCCGTATGAAGTCAACGAGGTAGTCCGGACCGGAACATACTATCTAAAAGAGCTCGGAGGAGCAGACCTTTCGCGACCATGAAATTTGAAAAATCTGTGAATGTATTACCAATAGCTTTGCCTTAAATAAAAGTTTCATATTTGCATATTTTTTCTTTTAGCATGAGCTTATAACGACAGGAAGTAACTCCCTCATACAATCAAAATTAAGCGTGTTAGGAAACAGGAGGAAAATCTCATCCTAACATGAGCAAGGCTGAAGGCTCGATTATTTAAAGATCGGATGAGGGGAGAGGCCCTTGCAATGGCCCTTATGTGCCCCCACAGTCTTATTAGGAACAGGAGGAGAACCTCGTCCTAACATGAGCAAAGTCGAAGGCCCAGTTACTTAAAGATCAGATGGGGGGAGAGGCCCTTACAATAGCCCTTATGTGCCCCCACAGCCTTGTTAGGAATAGAAGGAGAATCTCATCCTAACATAAGCAAAGTCGAAGGCCCGATTACTTAAAGATCGGATGGGGGGAGAGACCCTTGCAGCGGCCCTTATGTGCCCCCACCGTCTTGTTAGGAATAGGAAGAGAACATCATCCTAACATGAGCAAAGTTGAAGGCCCGATTACTTAAAGACCAGATGGGGGAAGAGGCCCTTACAATGACCCTTATGTGCCCCCACAGCCTTATTAGGAACAGGAGGAGGACCTCGTCCTAGCATGAGCTAAAATTGACTATGTCGGAGATAGGAGGAAAACCTCACCCTAACACAAACAAAGATCCAGTCGATCAGGATCGGATGAGGAGAAAAGCCTCCTCAGTGGCTTCTCTACATCCCCACAACCCCGCTAAGAGCAGAGGAAAAACCCTCACCTAAAGGAAAAACCCTCATCCAAATAAAAAGAAAAAGGGAGATAAGAAGGGAAGGCGACGAACTACACCAGTGATAAGTGAAAAATAAACTATGTCAAAGATACGAGGGACCTCATCTCAACGAGGAAGGATATTCCTATCAAAAACCCTGAGTCACTAAGAGGAAATTTAACACAAACCGAGGAGAAATAGACAAAAGAAGTTCAGTAAACTATAACTCAATACAAGAATGGACAAGGTAATGGAAATTTTTTTTTTTATTTCATTAGTGAAGTGTACATTATAAAGTCTTGAAGGCCAAAAAAGAGAAACGACAAGAAAAGAAAAAGAATACATGGAAGGATGAAAGATAAAAAAAAAAGGGGCTCTAAGGAAGCTCAGCTTCTTCCAACTTCGAGCTCTCGGTTCCAGTCCTTATTAGGGATTGCTTTAAGTTTTTGACTTCTTCCTCTAGTTCCATCTTTCTCAGCAGCATCTCCCGATACATCTGGTGGAACTGCCAACTTTCGTCCTCCGACTCTCGAAGCCTCTTCCTCAGGATCTCGGACTCCATCTCGGCATCTTTGACCACCTGCTGCTTGTGGACTAGCTGAATCTTCAGCCGCTGTAGTTCGGCCTCCTCCCACCCAAGGGCCACAGACAGTTCTACCATGGTCCCCCTCAAGGAGTGGAGCTCATCGGAGCCTTGTGCAGAGGCAGGCTGGACTCTCTCAGACAACTGCCTCTGAAGGCGGGCAACTTCGTTGGTCGCTGTCTGGAGCTTCCTTCGGTAGTCATCTACCTGCCCACACCAGCCGACCCGATAGGTGTTGTAGTTCACCGCAGCATCCTGCAGCTACTTTTGAAGGTCGAAGAATTTGATCGACTAGTCTCGATCGCATTCGGCCTGAGTTGCAAGCCAGGACGAGCTCCCTTCCAACTGGCCGATCTTTTCTCGTGTAGCTACCAGCTCAACTTCAAGAGAGCTGATCTTGGAAGCCTGAGTCCAAGATCGATCACTGGCGCATTTTTGGAGTTTCTCAAGCTCCGCCATGAAGTCGGCCTTCCTCCGGGTGTATTCTATGAAACCCTTCTTGTGGAGGTCCCGAAAGTGAGTAGCCTCTGTAGTGACCTCTGAATGGCTCTCCCTCAGTCAGTGAAGTTCATCTTCCAGCTTCTTGGATTTCTTCATCAACTAACGAACTTCTCTTCTGAGGTCTCGAATCATCGACCTCAGAAGAATCCCCTGTGGCAGGAGAAGAGCTTCGGCAGGGCACTGTCATTGGGAGACAAGAGCACCATGACTCAAATTAGTGCAAGAAGACAAAAGAGAAGGAAAAGAATGTAGAAGAAAAAAAGGGGGCTCTCTGTAAAGAAGAATCTAATTTCATTGATTAAATAATTTTTAAGTACAAGAGAATGAAGAAAAGTCACCACAAAGGAAAAATATAAAATTAGAGGTTTCGGACCTCTGGGGCAGAAGTGAAGGGGCTTGGCATCCCCGGAAGGTCGGTAGCGGCGGCCGCAGTGGTCGAAGAGGTCCCGACTGGAGGAGGACTGACAGCGGCTTCGGAAGGTCCGGCTTCATCGTCGGATGCCTCATCCAAGAAGCCGAGGTCCAGTTCGGGAAACTTTCCAGCCACCTTCTCTTGACAGAGTTCGAAACCCTTGATGAAGGCATCCTGACCGAACTGGACCTGTAGATCCTCCATCTCGGAGGAGGCCTTGAACTCCTACACTGCTCGGGCCCCTGCCTCCGAGACCAGGGATGGGATCCGTGCTTTCAGCTCGGAAACCTGTGCCTTCAGTTCGGAGACCTCGGCCTCTACCTTCTTTCTCTCCTCCTCCAAGGCTGTCCTCAGATCAGACGAGGTTTGTCTCTCCTTTTGCAGCACCTCCTAGAGACTTATGACCTCGGCGATCTTCTCCTCGAGGTGGGCGGCCTCAGCTAAGCGACCTTCCTCCGCCCGAGCTCCCTCCCTCTTGGCGATCTTCACTGCCTTGACGTTGGCGACAAGCTGGTGTCCAATCTGCAAGAGAGGCCAGAAAGTCATATAAAGGCTAAGGAGTAAATTAAGTAAAGAAGCAAGAAGGAGAAAAAAGTGAATTAACCTACTTCGAGAAAAGATCCAAGAGTCCCAGACCCGCAGCTCAGGATCAGCAAGGACGATCCTCTGGACGATCTCGAGCAGAATACACCCTTCGACCAGCCTCTTTATTAAATCCCTATTGTTGAAGGGATTTTCCCCCAGGTCTTCCTCGGAGCCGTCGGCCCCCTCGACGACAGCCTTGCGGCTGCAGCTCTTGCAGGCCAGGGTCTTCTTTCTCCTCCTCCTTTCGGCCTTGGGTGCCCCCTCGGGATGAGCCTCTGGAGCGGGATCCTCGGTCGGGGGGCTCCTTGAAGAGGCTCGAGGGACTTCGGGTTCGACGTCAGAAGGGACGTCGACGGCAATGACCACCTGAGCAGGTGTGGTCGAGCTTGTCTCTTCTGTCCTGGCTCTCTTCGCCGATCCCGAAGTTGAGGCATCTTTTTTCTTGTGGGTCTTGAGACCCTGGGCTAACCTCCGAGCCATGCCTGCATCCATGTCTGCAATAAAAGAAGATCAACACGGCTCAGAGATAGAATAAGAGAAAGGGGAAGCAGCAAAAAAATAAAAATAAAAATAATGGTACCGACAGGGTTAAGAGGACTTAGGCCGATGTTGAACAAGAGTTGTTCCTTCAGAAGTTCAGAGAGGAGGGGGGCTTGATAGGCCTCGAGCTTTTTGGAGGCTTCGAGGTCGTCCCTTTCCAGGCTAGAAGCCTAGCGGATGAAATCCCTTAGAGAGCCCCAAAGGAATAATCCCAGCTCCAAGGTCGGGCATCGGACATAGAAGAACCTCTCCTTCCAGTTGTGGATAGAAAAGGGGGTGCCTTTCAGCAACCCCTTTCTACTGAACTGGGGGGAGAAGTACCACCAGTCTTTTGTCAAAGGGTGACGCTTGAAGGTATAGAAATTCCTGAACAGAGAAAGTGTTGGCTGGACTTTGGCTAGGCGACAGAGGGAAAGAAATCCTATCAGAAATCTAAAGGAGTTCGGTGCTACAGAAACTAAAGAAATATTTAAAAAGTAGAAGAGAGCGATGACAAAAGGCGGAAGCGAAAGTTGAAGTCCGGCATGGAAAGCCTCTTGGTATAAATAGAAGCAGCCAAGGGGAGGAGCACTGGCCCAGCCAGTTGGCCCGAAAAGCTCCAGCTCGTACTCCGAAGGAACCCCGTACTGAATCCTAATCAGTGAGAGTTTCTCCAGAGTCAGAGAGCAGGGGATGGTGTCTGGTACAAAGATTGGATGAGGTTCATCTATAGAATTGAGGTTTTCGAGAGCTGGGATGGACGAACTCCTAGAACTACTAGAGGAAGAAGTGCTAGAGGACATTATGGATCGAGCAAAAACCCTAAAAATTTCAAAAAAATTAAAAAAAAATAAGAGATGGGGCGCTTGCAAAAAACTGAACAGGCAGAATGTAACAGGAGAAAAATGGAAGAAGAACAGCAAAAGAAAAAGCGAAGAGGGGAGTTCTGGAACTAACCTAGACTGGTCCGAGAAGTGCAGAGATGTAGAGAAGGGGATCAACTCGAAGAACACCTAAGGCCGAAAGGGATGGAGCTCTCAGGGAAGAAGAAGAAGGGCACCAACAAGAGCCAAAGTGAAATTCCTGAAAGGGGGGAGCGGGTTTAAATAGGCAACAGGGCCCGGCGCAGTAATGATTGCGGATCTCCTCTGGCCGACCTACACTCGCCGCGTGTCCCACTCACCATGATAGGCTACTGAAAATGGCTGACAGCTGACAAAATCATTATTGCACCGTACCTAGAGCCACGCTCCGGTGGAAATTCCAAAAAAATCTTTTCGGATCGCCTAGATTTGAAAAGACTCCGACACCAATGCGCCAAACACCAAAATATATGAAAACCACCGAGTGCAAAAATCGAGGGGGGCAACTTCGGCTATGAGAATTTTTTGTACTTCTTTCATTCGAAACACGAACTCGAAAGTAGGAGGACTGGTGTTGGATATAAAATACCCCCAGCCAAAGTTTGTAAAAGACCAACCCTTCCAGGACTTTTCCGGCTTCCGATCTTGTGTGGCGTCTTTTTGAACCCCCTCGACCGTCCGACCTTCCATAGTACCATTCAAACTTCTCCGACAATGAGCTTCTCCATTCATCTATCGGGCCGCTCCAAAGTCTCTCTGGGCTTCACTATCAGTCGATCTTCTACAGTGATCAACTATTCTCCGAATCCCTTCCAGACTTCTTCCAGCCACGGACGACCCTACTTGTTGGGAATAGTGTCCCAAAGCCAATCGTCAGCCTGTTGACAGTTGTGCTCATTTTTATATTTGTACATAAATTATGAATTAATAAAAATTATTTTGATATTTTTCATCACAAAATGTTTCATCTTCTAATGAACTCCTATGTTGTGGTGAAGTCCTTACGACTATTTAGACTCGACAAAGGAAGATTTATCGTTTAGTCCTTAAATCTGTTCGTGACCAAATGATACGTTGTTACCAAGGATGACAACGTTTATCAAGCATAGGTCATTGTGTGCCATATAGGTTGGTTGTCCTCTTAACCAATGAGTGTGGAGACATTGGTATGGCATACAAGTGAGATGTAAAGGTACATCTGCACTGAACGTGACCAACTCCGAAGCTATTTTTGCTGTCAAGATTTGCTCCGATGGAATATGGGTATAAATATCCCTCCGATCTGAGATCGCCATGGTGACTTGCAAGCAACTCACTGCACTTAGGCACTGGACTATCTGAATTTTTAATTCAGTGACAAAAGGCTGCTGGGTGCAGTCAAGTACTTGACTTGTCGGTGCATGTGTCAAGATAGGATTGACCACTCCAGTTTAGGAGCTGTGTACAGTCATGTTTCAATTTAGCAAAACCTTAGCCAGGGTAGTCCTTGTGAGGAGTCACAGGACTGTTTGAGTTGAGCACGATTCGGATGATCTGATCAGCGTTGACAGTTTAACCCTGAGTCATCCTAAATACAGGGGTCAAAAGGATGAATTATACAGTAACCATATTCATGTAGGTTCTGAGTGTTGCGATTGTGACTATTCGACCTATCCAGATGTCGGGTACCATTGCTAGATGGTCACTTCGATTAGTACAGGAATTGGTTCCTTTGCTACCGGTTTAGGTTCGAACCTGCAGGGTCACACATATTAGAGGTTCCTATCTGATCTGATGGCTGGTGTAGAATCTTACATGTTTGAGACTCAGTGATCGAGAATCAGGATTCTCTGATCATGAGTTCCACACATTATGGGTACCGAGGTCATGAGTCCCACTGGTTGGGACTTTTCGATCAGGGTTACATATCGATGAATTCTGATGCCTGATTGCCCATCGGATTTGGACTCAGTATTTATGAGTGGTTTAATTAGTGATTTGATCACTAATTAACTCAATTTGATTGAGTAATTATTTTTGGATTAAGTCCAATTGAATTGGATTCTGTTGGGTTTGACCTGATTAGGTTAAGAGTTGACCTAATCGTCGAGATGGTTTGGTCCCTGATATGATCAGGGGTTGGGCTTAATCAATTTCTAATTTGATTAGGATTTTATTGAGTCTAATTAAGCCTAATTTAGTTGAGTTTAAATTAGTCTAATTGGACCTAACTTATTTAGTTCAATTAGGTTGGTTTAAATAATTAAACCACCTTGACCCAATCTCCATGCGCCACCTCACTTCCATTGCATCCATTTGAATTCATGAGAAGGAACTTCTCATGAATTTTTTTCTCATGCCAAGCCCTCTCCATGCCCCACTTTAATGTGCCATATGAATGGATAAGGATGATTGGTTGGCCATTCAAATTCAAAATAAAATTTGAATTTGAATGGGCAATCAATCTTTGCACCTTATCCCTTTTTTTATGCCCCATTTATTACATGAGAAAAAGTTTTTTATAAAATCACTCCATGCACAATTTAAGCCACGCCTCACACCTTTAATGGATAAGGGATGAGTTGGTGTCCATTTGAATTCAAATTTGATTTGAATTCAAATGTGCAATTACTCATCTTTATCCTTTCTTTTGGATAAGACGTTTGACGTTGTTATAAAAGGAGAAGAAGAGTGGAGCGTGCAAGATGAAGATTTTTGGAGAAAAATTTTGGGACGTGAGAAGTCTTGTGCATGAGAAGGAAGTTCATATCCTTCCAAGAGAAAAAGAAAGAAAAGAAAGAAAAGTGGGTGCAAGGTTTTCGATGAGTTCCCTAGAGTTTTAGCCTGGGGTTTGGGAAGTGAGAAAGTGAGCTACGAGTGTCGTGAGCCTACAAAATCTAAGGGAGATCTTCAAAATCCTCTCAAGCACATCTGTTGATGATCCAGAGTGTTTGAAGAATCGACAGACATCGATCGAAGGAGTTCGATCAGCATCGACCGTCAAAAGGACTCTACAACGAGCTAGCACTCGTGAGGAGTCGATCAAATCGGAAGCTTCATGTGGATGATCTGCAGAGGCCAGACATGCTGTGTGGCTGGGTCGCGATGATCAGACTCTCCGACAATGATCAGATTGCGGCGATCTACTACCCGCACAAAGGTATTATGTTCTGAACACATTACAATAAAGTGTTTATTGTTCAAATTTAAATTTTAAATTTAAATGAATGCATGCTATATATCATATTTAGATCCTAGTGTAGGGTAAATTCATATTAATTAATTAGATTAATTAATATTTTTCCACTATAAAATCATAATTTTTAAAAATTTTTAAAATTATCATTTTACCCCTGTACTGAATTTTGCTTCAAATAGTATCAGAGTGGGTTCTTAGATATGATATATATATTTACATGCGTAGATTAAGTTATAATCTAAAAGTTTAAATTTAAAATTTAAAATTTAAAATTTAAAATTTAAATTTTGAAAGTTGTTCGAAATTCAAAATTCAAAAATTTAAAATTTGAATTTTGAAAGTTGTTCAAAATTCAAAATTCAAAAAATTTGAAATTTAAAATTTAAAATTTGAATTTTGAAATTTGTAATTCAAAATTCAAAATTTAAAAATTTAAAATTCAAAATTTGAAATTTGAAATTTGGGTGAAATTTCAAATTTGAAATTCAAAATTTAAAATTCAAAATTTGAAATTTAAAATTTGAAATTTAAAAATTTAAAATTTGAAATTTGAAATTCAAAATTTAAAATTTGAAATTTGAAATTTAAATTTTGAAATTGGTATATTTAGATATACTTGATCCAAGTAGCAAGTAATCGAATTGGGTTGGTTGCCATGGCCGTTCGGTCATAGGAGAAAAGCAGGGTTTAAAGGCCCTCTCCTCCCATTCGATGGGGTCTCCTATGGCAATAGGGGTGCCGCTGCAATTATATCCCATGTAGATGAAGCAGTGAAAGGAATTAATTGTAAAGGTTAAATTGTGAAATTTATCATGAATGAGTTAGATTAGATCTAAAGGAATATTCATTATTTATTTTGATTGAGTTATTTTCTGTTATGTAATTAGCAATAGGATTGCTATTTATGAAATATGCTGATCTATTTATGAAATGAGTCAACATATTTGGTGAACAGAAAATAAAATCTTTCAAATTTGAAAATTATTTTTGAAATGCCAAACCCTGACCCATCAGCCCAAATACTTAATTAAAAGAATTAAGTATTGTCTAGAAGGTCTAGAATTGTGAATTAAGACCTAAGACAATTGCATAAACTTGTGGGTCAATGAGTTAGATGGATTAGGTCCATAATTGGGTTAGACCTAAGGTTAGCTTAAAAAAATAGACTAAATTAGAGTAGTTGGTCAAATCTAATCAAAAGTTGAATTAGATTAGGTCAAGGATACTCTAGACTCAACTCCAATAGTTATAGTTGAATGGGTCCATATCTTTAACTAGACCAAGATGGACTTAATTCATGGCTACGCGGTGGAACCCTATTTACTAAGTTGATCAAATTAAAACTAATGAACCGGTTGGTGTCTAAGGTAAGTTTGGCAGTTTGACCAGTGGTTTTTAAGCGAGAGCTACTCACACTGATTTGATCTCTGATGAGTTAATGGCTTATCCCCACCACTGATCTCACTTACCTGGCCAATCTGGTGAATTAGATTTTGATTAGATCACTTGGTGATTAGGGCTCACCCATGTCATTAGGTAAATCAGTTTGACTGATTTAGGTGCTCCTAATGCCAGCTTTAATTAAATTTATTTTTTAATCTGACTTGGTGAAGTCAGTGGGAGGATTGAAATTGGCTGGATATTTTCTTCTCATCTATTCTTTAATAAAATCTTCAAAAATTATTAGGTCCTAAAAATGATTAAGTTATGTTGATAACTAAGTCATAGCCTCCCATTAAGTGAGTGATAATGAGTCTATTAGTTTAATAATCATTGGAGGCCCAAAGGCCTGGTGCTTATTGACTAATGGAATTATCATTCATAATATGATAATTTGATTTGAGTCTTTCTGATAGTGATCAGGTTGGCCGGCCAAAGTCAGCTCTGATCATTTATTGATCCGATTCACCAAATCAAATCATGTTAATAGTTGGACCTAACCAGATCTTTTCAGTGGAGGCCAAAGCCTACTGATTAGATTCTGGGGCAAAATCAATTACTAGAAGTTGTTTAGAGAAACAACTGGTTATGAACCTACCCATAGATGCACATGGGTTGACCAACCAAAGTTGGGCTCGTGTGTAGTCTGTGTGGATTCTAGTACCCACTAAGAAATTAAAGTAATTCCTCAAATTGGAGGTTGAAGCTACCAGTTCGTAAAAATACTGGGAGAAACTTTGGACTAAAGTCCAAGTCTTTAGTATTTATAATTTATGTACTAATAGAGGTCTGGTTTTCCTTTATGCAACTATGGCCACTACCTTGTCCCTCCGATCATTATTAGATAATAACAAGCTCATGGGACCTAATTTCGATAGCTGGTATCAAAAATTAAAAATCATCCTTGAGCATGAGTGGATCCTTTATGTAGTAACGGATCCGGCACCTGAGGAGCTAGCCCCGAACGTTAGAGGGACGGTCTGAGACACCTATCAGAAGTGGTTCAATGACCGCACCACCGTTCGATGCATTATGCTGGTGGTAATGAATGATGAGTTCAGCCGCAGGTTCGAGAATGCCCAACCACAGGAGATGCTTCAAATGTTGAACGACTCCTTTGGCATGCCTCACGACGTTGAAAGGCACAAAACTAGTTGTGCCATTTTCAATGCTCGGATGAGGGATGGAGCCTCAGTCACTAATCATGTACGGTACATGATCGAAATGATTGAGTGCCTAAGTAAACTAGGCTTTCCCCTGTATGAGCAGCTCGGTAAGGATGCGATCCTTAATTCTCTACCCAAGTCCTACCTTCCCTTCCTTACTCATTTTCGAATGACAAAGCCTGTAGTGAACTACCACAGCTTGTTGGGGTTGCTGCAGAACTTTGAGAAGGACCACCAGATCCATAAGGAGTCAGTAAATATTGTGGGAGAGTCTTCTTCTGGTCGTTGACCCTTTAAGAAAGGGAAGAAGAACAAGAAGAAGAAGAATAAGAAGGTGCAACAGCATGCTAGGATGTCTGCACATGGTCAGACCAAGAAGTGCAAGCCCGACCAGAGCCAGGTGGAGTGCTTCTTTTGCAAGAAGCAGGGGCACTGGAAGAGGAATTGTCCTCTATACATTGCCTCACTGGACCCGAACAGGCTGAAGAAGAAGCAAGGTACTTATATGATAACACCTTGCAACTTTTCCATTTGTGATACTACTGCTTGGGTATTGGATACCGGAAGCCCTTATCATATTTGCAATTTGATGCAGGGTCTACAGGTCAGTAGGAGATTTGATGAAGGTGAGAGATTCCTGAATATTGGAGATGGAAGCAAAGTTCCAGATCTAGCATTAGGAATCATGAACCTTGTAATCAATTCTCAAAATATAATTCTGAGTGAATGTCACTATTGTCCAAGTTTTTTATTAAATATTATTTCTGTAAGCCTTTTGGCCATGAACGGTTATCAATTTTTAATAAAAAAAAATATTTACAATATCATTTTGAATGGTGTTACAATGTTTGTTGGATAACTTAATAATAGAATTTACTTTCTATCACAACCTGTTAATGTGGTTCAAACCTTCGGAAAATATCCTAGAATAGATAATGTGTCAGAAGTCTACCTTTGACACTGTAGGCTAGGTCATATCAATAAGAACAGGATAAATAGGTTGGCTCAAGAAGGAATTTTTGAAGTAGGTGATTGTGAATTACTTCCAACCTATGAGTCCTGTCTTCTTGGTAAAATGACCAAATCACCTTTTACTGAAAAAGGTGAGCGAGCCAATGAACTCTTGGCTCTGGTACATTCTGATGTATGTGGACCCATGAGATCAAGTGCAAGAGGTGGATATTTCTACTTCATAACCTTCACAGATGACCTATCAAGGTATGGGTATGTCTATTTAATGAAGCATAAATCAGAGTCATTTGAAATGTTCAAACTATTCCAAAATGAGATAGAAAAACAAACTGAAAAGTGTATTAAAACTCTTCGATCTGATCGAGGAGGTGAATACCTTTCCAATAATTTTCTGATATATCTTGGGGAGAATAGGATTCTCTCTCAGTGGACTCCTCCTGGAACACCACAACATAATGGTGTATCTGAAAGGAGGAATCGGACCTTGTTGGACATGGTTCGATCCATGATGGGGTTTGTTGGTCTGCCGATCTTCCTTTGGGGATATGTGCTCGAATCAGCTTGTTACCTTCTAAATAGAGTTCCGAGTAAGTCTGTAACCAAAATGCCATATGAGATATGGATAGGACGTAAGCCAGTACTCTCGCACCTTAGGGTTTGGGGGTGTCCGGTTTATGTTAAACGTTTAATTACGAACAAGCTTGGACCTAGGTCTGACAAGTGTAATTTTATAGGGTACCCAAAAGAAATCAAAGGGTATTACTTCTATCTAGCTGATGAGCAAAAAGTGTTTGTCAGCCTTAAGGCAATCTTTTTGGAAAAGAAGTTCCTTGGTGAAGGGACTATTGCCTCTAAGATCGAACTTGATGAAGTTCGGTGGTGAAAAAACCGACACAAGTTGTTGAACCTGAACCAGATTTGGTTAGATTAGATCTGGAGCCCATTGTTCAAGCACCCTTAAGGCGATCTGGTAGAGTACCACATCAACCGAACAGATACTATGCTTTCTTGGTCCGGGATGGCGATCCTATCGAACTTGATGAAAATGATGAGGATCCGATTACCTATATGGATGCAATGCAGAGATCTGACTCTGAGAAATGGCTAGAGACCATGAAATCCAAAATGGAGTCCATGAAGGTCAACGATGTGTGGACATTGGTTGACCCACCCGAAGGAGTAAAACCCATAGGGTGTAAGTGGGTCTTCAAGAGGAAGAGAGGCGCAGACGGAAAGGTAGAAACTTATAAAGCCTATCTGGTTGCCAAGGGATATCGTCAATGTTATGGTATAGACTATAACGAGATGTTTTCTCCTGTGGCAATACTCAAATCCATTCGGATTATGCTTGCGATAGCTGTCCATCTGGACTATGAAATCTGGTAGATGGATGTGAAGACAGCTTTCCTAATGGAGAGCTGGATGAAGAGGTGTATATGATACAACCTGAAAGATTCACATCCACAGATGAGTCTAAGGTGTGCAGGCTACAGAGGTCCATTTATGGACTTAAGTAGGCATCATGGAGTTGGAACATACGTTTTGATAAGATGATCAAGACGTATGACTTCGTTAAGAATGGAGAAGAGCCATGCATTTATAAATGGGCTAATGGTCCAGTAGTAGTATTTCTTGTATTGTATGTGGATGACATTCTCTTAATCAGGAATGATATCCCTGCATTACAAGGAATAAAGATTTGGCTGTCGTCACAGTTCTCCATGAAGGATCTGGGAGAAGCTTCCTACATCCTAAGGATGAGGATCTATAGGGATAGATCTAAAAGATTGCTTGGTTTATCTCAGTCCACGTACATTGATACTATGCTGAAGAGGTTCAGCATGGGAGAATTCCAAGAAAGGCTATCTTCCGATAGGCCATGGAATTTCTCTCTCAAAGAGGGATTGTCCGACAACACCTCAAGAGAGAGAGCGTATGGGTAGGACTCTATATGCTTCGGTAGTGGGATCTATCATGTACGCCATGACACGTACATGACTAGATGTGGCATACTCACTAGGGGTAGTGAGTAGATACCAATCTGATCCAGAGGAGAATCACTGGATGGTTGTTAAAACTATCCTGAAGTATTTAAGAAATATTAAGGACCAGTGGCTTGTTTATAGTGAATCGGACTTGAGACTTATAGGGTTTACAGACTCTAGTTTTTAGTTTGATCACGATGATAGTAAAAGTGTGTTGGGATTTATTTTTACCCTTAATGGTGGGGCTATCTGCTGGAAAAGTTCCAAGCAGCACACAGTGGCTGATTCAGTTTGCGAGGCAGAGTATGTCGCTGCATCAGATGTTGCCAAAGAAGTGGTGTGGCTGAAAAAATTATCACTGAGCTCGGAGTAGCACCCTCCCTTGTTGGTCCAGTTCTGCTCTACTGTGACAGCA
>NC_025995.2:46475701-46545043 GCF_000442705.2 Elaeis guineensis | reverse complement strand
TTTCTGTCAAGATTTGCTCCGATGGAATATGGGTATAAATATCCCTCCGATCTGAGATCGCCATGGTGACTTGCAAGCAACTCACTGCACTTAGGCACTGGACTATCTGAATTTTTAATTCAGTGACAAAAGGCTGCTGGGTGCAGTCAAGTACTTGACTTGTCGGTGCATGTGTCAAGATAGGATTGACCACTCCAGTTTAGGAGCTGTGTACAGTCATGTTTCAATTTAGCAAAACCTTAGCCAGGGTAGTCCTTGTGAGGAGTCACAGGACTGTTTGAGTTGAGCACGATTCGGATGATCTGATCAGCGTTGACAGTTTAACCCTGAGTCATCCTAAATACAGGGTCAAAAGGATGAATTATACAGTAACCATATTCATGTAGGTTCTGAGTGTTGCGATTGTGACTATTCGACCTATCCAGATGTCGGGTACCATTGCTAGATGGTCACTTCGATTAGTACAGGAATTGGTTCCTTTGCTACCGGTTAGGTTCGAACCTGCAGGGTCACACATATTAGAGGTTCCTATCTGATCTGATGGCTGGTGTAGAATCTTACATGTTTGAGACTCAGTGATCGAGAATCAGGATTCTCTGATCATGAGTTCCACACATTATGGGTACCGAGGTCATGAGTCCCACTGGTTGGGACTTTTCGATCAGGGTTACATATCGATGAATTCTGATGCCTGATTGCCCATCGGATTTGGACTCAGTATTTATGAGTGGTTTAATTAGTGATTTGATCACTAATTAACTCAATTTGATTGAGTAATTATTTTTGGATTAAGTCCAATTGAATTGGATTCTGTTGGGTTTGACCTGATTAGGTTAAGAGTTGACCTAATCGTCGAGATGGTTTGGTCCCTGATATGATCAGGGGTTGGGCTTAATCAATTTCTAATTTGATTAGGATTTTATTGAGTCTAATTAAGCCTAATTTAGTTGAGTTTAAATTAGTCTAATTGGACCTAACTTATTTAGTTCAATTAGGTTGGTTTAAATAATTAAACCACCTTGACCCAATCTCCATGCGCCACCTCACTTCCATTGCATCCATTTGAATTCATGAGAAGGAACTTCTCATGAATTTTTTTCTCATGCCAAGCCCTCTCCATGCCCCACTTTAATGTGCCATATGAATGGATAAGGATGATTGGTTGGCCATTCAAATTCAAAATAAAATTTGAATTTGAATGGGCAATCAATCTTTGCACCTTATCCCTTTTTTTATGCCCCATTTATTACATGAGAAAAAGTTTTTTATAAAATCACTCCATGCACAATTAAGCCACGCCTCACACCTTTAATGGATAAGGGATGAGTTGGTGTCCATTTGAATTCAAATTTGATTTGAATTCAAATGTGCAATTACTCATCTTTATCCTTTCTTTTGGATAAGACGTTTGACGTTGTTATAAAAGGAGAAGAAGAGTGGAGCGTGCAAGATGAAGATTTTTGGAGAAAAATTTTGGGACGTGAGAAGTCTTGTGCATGAGAAGGAAGTTCATATCCTTCCAAGAGAAAAGAAAGAAAAGAAAGAAAAGTGGGTGCAAGGTTTCGATGAGTTCCCTAGAGTTTTAGCCTGGGGTTTGGGAAGTGAGAAAGTGAGCTACGAGTGTCGTGAGCCTACAAAATCTAAGGGAGATCTTCAAAATCCTCTCAAGCACATCTGTTGATGATCCAGAGTGTTTGAAGAATCGACAGACATCGATCGAAGGAGTTCGATCAGCATCGACCGTCAAAAGGACTCTACAACGAGCTAGCACTCGTGAGGAGTCGATCAAATCGGAAGCTTCATGTGGATGATCTGCAGAGGCCAGACATGCTGTGTGGCTGGGTCGCGATGATCAGACTCTCCGACAATGATCAGATTGCGGCGATCTACTACCCGCACAAAGTATTATGTTCTGAACACATTACAATAAAGTGTTTATTGTTCAAATTTAAATTTTAAATTTAAATGAATGCATGCTATATATCATATTTAGATCCTAGTGTAGGGTAAATTCATATTAATTAATTAGATTAATTAATATTTTTCCACTATAAAATCATAATTTTTAAAAATTTTTAAAATTATCATTTTACCCCTGTACTGAATTTTGCTTCAAATAGTATCAGAGTGGTTCTTAGATATGATATATATATTTACATGCGTAGATTAAGTTATAATCTAAAAGTTTAAATTTAAAATTTAAAATTTAAAATTTAAAATTTAAATTTTGAAAGTTGTTCGAAATTCAAAATTCAAAAATTTAAAATTTGAATTTTGAAAGTTGTTCAAAATTCAAAATTCAAAAAATTTGAAATTTAAAATTTAAAATTTGAATTTTGAAATTTGTAATTCAAAATTCAAAATTTAAAAATTTAAAATTCAAAATTTGAAATTTGAAATTTGGGTGAAATTTCAAATTTGAAATTCAAAATTTAAAATTCAAAATTTGAAATTTAAAATTTGAAATTTAAAAATTTAAAATTTGAAATTTGAAATTCAAAATTTAAATTTGAAATTTGAAATTTAAATTTTGAAATTGGTATATTTAGATATACTTGATCCAAGTAGCAAGTAATCGAATTGGGTTGGTTGCCATGGCCGTTCGGTCATAGGAGAAAAGCAGGGTTTAAAGGCCCTCTCCTCCCATTCGATGGGGTCTCCTATGGCAATAGGGGTGCCGCTGCAATTATATCCCATGTAGATGAAGCAGTGAAAGGAATTAATTGTAAAGGTTAAATTGTGAAATTTATCATGAATGAGTTAGATTAGATCTAAAGGAATATTCATTATTTATTTTGATTGAGTTATTTTCTGTTATGTAATTAGCAATAGGATTGCTATTTATGAAATATGCTGATCTATTTATGAAATGAGTCAACATATTTGGTGAACAGAAAATAAAATCTTTCAAATTTGAAAATTATTTTTGAAATGCCAAACCCTGACCCATCAGCCCAAATACTTAATTAAAAGAATTAAGTATTGTCTAGAAGGTCTAGAATTGTGAATTAAGACCTAAGACAATTGCATAAACTTGTGGGTCAATGAGTTAGATGGATTAGGTCCATAATTGGGTTAGACCTAAGGTTAGCTTAAAAAAATAGACTAAATTAGAGTAGTTGGTCAAATCTAATCAAAAGTTGAATTAGATTAGGTCAAGGATACTCTAGACTCAACTCCAATAGTTATAGTTGAATGGGTCCATATCTTTAACTAGACCAAGATGGACTTAATTCATGGCTACGCGGTGGAACCCTATTTACTAAGTTGATCAAATTAAAACTAATGAACCGGTTGGTGTCTAAGGTAAGTTTGGCAGTTTGACCAGTGGTTTTTAAGCGAGAGCTACTCACACTGATTTGATCTCTGATGAGTTAATGGCTTATCCCCACCACTGATCTCACTTACCTGGCCAATCTGGTGAATTAGATTTTGATTAGATCACTTGGTGATTAGGGCTCACCCATGTCATTAGGTAAATCAGTTTGACTGATTTAGGTGCTCCTAATGCCAGCTTTAATTAAATTTATTTTTTAATCTGACTTGGTGAAGTCAGTGGGAGGATTGAAATTGGCTGGATATTTTCTTCTCATCTATTCTTTAATAAAATCTTCAAAAATTATTAGGTCCTAAAAATGATTAAGTTATGTTGATAACTAAGTCATAGCCTCCCATTAAGTGAGTGATAATGAGTCTATTAGTTTAATAATCATTGGAGGCCCAAAGGCCTGGTGCTTATTGACTAATGGAATTATCATTCATAATATGATAATTTGATTTGAGTCTTTCTGATAGTGATCAGGTTGGCCGGCCAAAGTCAGCTCTGATCATTTATTGATCCGATTCACCAAATCAAATCATGTTAATAGTTGGACCTAACCAGATCTTTTAGTGGAGGCCAAAGCCTACTGATTAGATTCTGGGGCAAAATCAATTACTAGAAGTTGTTTAGAGAAACAACTGGTTATGAACCTACCCATAGATGCATATGGGTTGACCAACCAAAGTTGGGCTCGTGTGTAGTCTGTGTGGATTCTAGTACCCACTAAGAAATTAAAGTAATTCCTCAAATTGGAGGTTGAAGCTACCAGTTCGTAAAAATACTGGGAGAAACTTTGGACTAAAGTCCAAGTCTTTAGTATTTATAATTTATGTACTAATAGAGGTCTGGTTTTCCTTTATGCAACTATGGCCACTACCTTGTCCCTCCGATCATTATTAGATAATAACAAGCTCATGGGACCTAATTTCGATAGCTGGTATCAAAAATTAAAAATCATCCTTGAGCATGAGTGGATCCTTTATGTAGTAACGGATCCGGCACCTGAGGAGCTAGCCCCGAACGTTAGAGGGACGGTCTGAGACACCTATCAGAAGTGGTTCAATGACCGCACCACCGTTCGATGCATTATGCTGGTGGTAATGAATGATGAGTTCAGCCGCAGGTTCGAGAATGCCCAACCACAGGAGATGCTTCAAATGTTGAACGACTCCTTTGGCATGCCTCACGACGTTGAAAGGCACAAAACTAGTTGTGCCATTTTCAATGCTCGGATGAGGGATGGAGCCTCAGTCACTAATCATGTACGGTACATGATCGAAATGATTGAGTGCCTAAGTAAACTAGGCTTTCCCCTGTATGAGCAGCTCGGTAAGGATGCGATCCTTAATTCTCTACCCAAGTCCTACCTTCCCTTCCTTACTCATTTTCGAATGACAAAGCCTGTAGTGAACTACCACAGCTTGTTGGGGTTGCTGCAGAACTTTGAGAAGGACCACCAGATCCATAAGGAGTCGTAAATATTGTGGGAGAGTCTTCTTCTGGTCGTTGACCCTTTAAGAAAGGGAAGAAGAACAAGAAGAAGAAGAATAAGAAGGTGCAACAGCATGCTAGGATGTCTGCACATGGTCAGACCAAGAAGTGCAAGCCCGACCAGAGCCAGGTGGAGTGCTTCTTTTGCAAGAAGCAGGGGCACTGGAAGAGGAATTGTCCTCTATACATTGCCTCACTGGACCCGAACAGGCTGAAGAAGAAGCAAGGTACTTATATGATAACACCTTGCAACTTTTCCATTTGTGATACTACTGCTTGGGTATTGGATACCGGAAGCCCTTATCATATTTGCAATTTGATGCAGGGTCTACAGGTCAGTAGGAGATTTGATGAAGGTGAGAGATTCCTGAATATTGGAGATGGAAGCAAAGTTCCAGATCTAGCATTAGGAATCATGAACCTTGTAATCAATTCTCAAAATATAATTCTGAGTGAATGTCACTATTGTCCAAGTTTTTTATTAAATATTATTTCTGTAAGCCTTTTGGCCATGAACGGTTATCAATTTTTAATAAAAAAAAATATTTGCAATATCATTTTGAATGGTGTTACAATGTTTGTTGGATAACTTAATAATAGAATTTACTTTCTATCACAACCTGTTAATGTGGTTCAAACCTTCGGAAAATATCCTAGAATAGATAATGTGTCAGAAGTCTACCTTTGACACTGTAGGCTAGGTCATATCAATAAGAACAGGATAAATAGGTTGGCTCAAGAAGGAATTTTTGAAGTAGGTGATTGTGAATTACTTCCAACCTATGAGTCCTGTCTTCTTGGTAAAATGACCAAATCACCTTTTACTGAAAAAGGTGAGCGAGCCAATGAACTCTTGGCTCTGGTACATTCTGATGTATGTGGACCCATGAGATCAAGTGCAAGAGGTGGATATTTCTACTTCATAACCTTCACAGATGACCTATCAAGGTATGGGTATGTCTATTTAATGAAGCATAAATCAGAGTCATTTGAAATGTTCAAACTATTCCAAAATGAGATAGAAAAACAAACTGAAAAGTGTATTAAAACTCTTCGATCTGATCGAGGAGGTGAATACCTTTCCAATAATTTTCTGATATATCTTGGGGAGAATAGGATTCTCTCTCAGTGGACTCCTCCTGGAACACCACAACATAATGGTGTATCTGAAAGGAGGAATCGGACCTTGTTGGACATGGTTCGATCCATGATGGGGTTTGTTGGTCTGCCGATCTTCCTTTGGGGATATGTGCTCGAATCAGCTTGTTACCTTCTAAATAGAGTTCCGAGTAAGTCTGTAACCAAAATGCCATATGAGATATGGATAGGACGTAAGCCAGTACTCTCGCACCTTAGGGTTTGGGGGTGTCCGGTTTATGTTAAACGTTTAATTACGAACAAGCTTGGACCTAGGTCTGACAAGTGTAATTTTATAGGGTACCCAAAAGAAATCAAAGGGTATTACTTCTATCTAGCTGATGAGCAAAAAGTGTTTGTCAGCCTTAAGGCAATCTTTTTGGAAAAGAAGTTCCTTGGTGAAGGGACTATTGCCTCTAAGATCGAACTTGATGAAGTTCGGTGGTGAAAAAACCGACACAAGTTGTTGAACCTGAACCAGATTTGGTTAGATTAGATCTGGAGCCCATTGTTCAAGCACCCTTAAGGCGATCTGGTAGAGTACCACATCAACCGAACAGATACTATGCTTTCTTGGTCCGGGATGGCGATCCTATCGAACTTGATGAAAATGATGAGGATCCGATTACCTATATGGATGCAATGCAGAGATCTGACTCTGAGAAATGGCTAGAGACCATGAAATCCAAAATGGAGTCCATGAAGGTCAACGATGTGTGGACATTGGTTGACCCACCCGAAGGAGTAAAACCCATAGGGTGTAAGTGGGTCTTCAAGAGGAAGAGAGGCGCAGACGGAAAGGTAGAAACTTATAAAGCCTATCTGGTTGCCAAGGGATATCGTCAATGTTATGGTATAGACTATAACGAGATGTTTTCTCCTGTGGCAATACTCAAATCCATTCGGATTATGCTTGCGATAGCTGTCCATCTGGACTATGAAATCTGGTAGATGGATGTGAAGACAGCTTTCCTAAATGGAGAGCTGGATGAAGAGGTGTATATGATACAACCTGAAAGATTCACATCCACAGATGAGTCTAAGGTGTGCAGGCTACAGAGGTCCATTTATGGACTTAAGTAGGCATCATGGAGTTGGAACATACGTTTTGATAAGATGATCAAGACGTATGACTTCGTTAAGAATGGAGAAGAGCCATGCATTTATAAATGGGCTAATGGTCCAGTAGTAGTATTTCTTGTATTGTATGTGGATGACATTCTCTTAATCAGGAATGATATCCCTGCATTACAAGGAATAAAGATTTGGCTGTCGTCACAGTTCTCCATGAAGGATCTGGGAGAAGCTTCCTACATCCTAAGGATGAGGATCTATAGGGATAGATCTAAAAGATTGCTTGGTTTATCTCAGTCCACGTACATTGATACTATGCTGAAGAGGTTCAGCATGGAGAATTCCAAGAAAGGCTATCTTCCGATAGGCCATGGAATTTCTCTCTCAAAGAGGGATTGTCCGACAACACCTCAAGAGAGAGAGCGTATGGGTAGGACTCTATATGCTTCGGTAGTGGGATCTATCATGTACGCCATGACACGTACATGACTAGATGTGGCATACTCACTAGGGGTAGTGAGTAGATACCAATCTGATCCAGAGGAGAATCACTGGATGGTTGTTAAAACTATCCTGAAGTATTTAAGAAATATTAAGGACCAGTGGCTTGTTTATAGTGAATCGGACTTGAGACTTATAGGGTTTACAGACTCTAGTTTTTAGTTTGATCACGATGATAGTAAAAGTGTGTTGGGATTTATTTTTACCCTTAATGGTGGGGCTATCTGCTGGAAAAGTTCCAAGCAGCACACAGTGGCTGATTCAGTTTGCGAGGCAGAGTATGTCGCTGCATCAGATGTTGCCAAAGAAGTGGTGTGGCTGAAAAAATTTATCACTGAGCTCGGAGTAGCACCCTCCCTTGTTGGTCCAGTTCTGCTCTACTGTGACAGCTCTGGAGTCATTGCTCAGGTGAAGGAACCAAAGGCATACCAGCGGACGAAGCATATTCTGCACCGCTACCATCTCATCCAAGAAATTATGGATCGAGATGACGTCGATCTTCAGAAGATCGATGGAAAGGAGAATCTGGCGACCCATTAACTAAAGCTATTGCGGTGAAGGAGTTCGACGACTACAAGTCAAAGATAGGTATTAGATACTGCATCGATTGGCTTTAGACCAAGTGGGAGATTGTTGGGAATAGTGTCCCAAAGCCAATCGTCAGCCTGTTGACGGTTGTGCTTATTTTTGTATTTGTACATAAATTATGAATTAATAAAAATTATTTTCAAATTTTTTATCACAAAATGTTTCATCTTCTAATGAACTCCTATGTTGTGGTGAAATTTTAGGAGTATTTGGACTCGACAAAGGAGGATTTGTCATTTAGTCCTTAAATCTGTTCACGACCAAATGATACGTTGTTACCAAGGATGACAATGTTTATCAAGCATAGATCATTGTGTGCCATATAGGTTGGTTGTCCTCTTAACCAATGAGTGTGGAGACACTGGTATGGCATACAGGTGAGATGTAAGGGTACATCTGCACTGAATGTGACCAACTTCGGAGCTATTTCTGCTGTCAAGATTTGCTCCGATGGAATATGGTATAAATATCCCTCTGACCTGAGATCGCCACGGTGACTTGCAAGCAACTCACTGCACTTAGGCACTGGACTATCTGAATTTTTAATTCAGTGACGGAAGGCTACTGGGTGTAGTCAAGTACTTGACTTGTCGATGTGTGTGTCAAGATGGGATTGATCACTCTAGTTTAGGAGCTGTGTACAGTCGTGTTTCAATTTAGCAAAACCTTGGCCAGGGTAGTCCTTGTGAGGAGTCACAGGACTGTTTGAGTTGAGCACGATTCAGATGATCTGATCAGGGTTGACAGTTTAACCCTGAGTCATCCTAAATATAGGGGTCAAAAGGATGAATTATACAGTAACCATATTCTTGTAGGTTCTGAGTGTTGCGATTGTGACTATTCGATCTATCCGAATGTCGGGTACCATTGCTAGATGGTCACTTCGATTAGTACAGGATTGGTTCCTGTGCTACCAGCTTAGGTTCGAACCTGCGGGGTCATACACATTAGAGGTTCCTATCTGATCTGATGGCTGGTGTAGAATCCTACATGTTTGGGACTCAATGATCGAGAATCAGGATTCTCTGATCATGAGTTCCACACATTATGGGTACCGGGGTCAAGAGTCCCACTGGTTGGGATTTTTCGATCAGGGTCACATATCGATGAATTCTGATGTCTGATTGCCCATCGAATTTGGACTCAGTATTTATGAGAGGTTTAATTAGTGATTTGATCGTTAATTAACTCAATTTGATTGAGTAATTATTTTTGGATCAAGTCCAATTGAATTGGATTCAGTTGGGTTTGACCCGATTAGGTTAAGAGTTGACCTAATCGTCGAGATGGTTTGGTCCTAACTTATTTGGTTAAATTAGGTTGGTTTAAATGATTAAACCACCTTGACCCAATCTCCATGCGCCACCTCACTTTCATTGCACCCATTTGAATTCATGAGAAGAAACTTCTCATGAATTTTTTTCTCACGCCAAGCCCTCTCCACGCCCCACTTTAATGTGCCATATGAATGGATAAGGATGATTGGTTGGCCATTCAAATTCAAAATAAAGTTTGAATTTGAATGGGCAATCAATCTTTGCACCTTATCCCTTTTTTTACGCCCCATTTATTATATGAGAAAAGATTTCTCATGAAATCACTCCATGCACAATTTAAGCCACACCTCACATCTTTAGTGGATAAGGGATGAGTTGGTGTCCATTTGAATTCAAATTTGATTTGAATTCAAATGTGCAATTACTCATCTTTATCCTTTCTTTTGGATAAGACGTTTGACATTGTTATAAAAGGAGGAGAAGAGTGGGGCGTGCAAGATGAAGATTTTTAGAGAAAAATTCTGGGGCGTGAGAAGTCTTGTGCATGAGAAGGAAGTCCATATCCTTCTAAGAGAAAAAGAAAGAAAAGAAAGAAAAGTGGGTGTAAGGTTTTCGGTGAGTTTCCTAGAGTTTTAGCCTGGAGTTCGGAAAGTGAGAAAGTGAGCTACAAGTGTCGTGTGCTCACAAAATCTTAAGAAGATCTTCAACATCCTCTCAAGCACAACTGTTGATGATTCAGAGCATCCAAAGAATCGACAGACTCGATCGAAGGAGTTCGATCAGCATCGATCGTCAAAAGGACTCTACAACGAGCTAACACTCGTGAGGAGTCGATCAGATCGGAAGCTTCGTATGGATGATCCACAAAGGCCAGACATGCTTTGTGGCTGCATCGCGATGATCAGACTCTCTCGATGGTGATCAGATTGCGGCGATCTACTACCCGCACAAAGGTATTGTGTTCTGAACACATTACAATAAAGTGTTTATTGTTCAAATTCAAATTTCAAATTTAAATGAATACATGCTATATATTATATTTAGATCCTAGTATAGGATAAATTTATATTAATTAATTAGATTAATTAATATTTTTCCACTGTAAAATCATAATTTTGAAAAAGTTTTAAAATTACCATTTTACCCCTGCACTAAATTTCGCTTCAACTCCGAACTTCTTTCGGACTTCGTCAATATCTGAGCTTCTCCGAGAATGAGATTTTTACAGTAACCAGACTCCATCTAAGTTTCTACGATGGTCAACCACCTTCCGGATTCTACCCGAGCTCCTGCGAGAGTCGAACTTCTACAGCAAGTAGTCTACTCTAAACTTTTACTGCAGGCGGTCTACTTCGGATATCTACTTTGAATCCCAGATGAGCTTCTACAATGGGACAGACTTCACCGGCCAGGTCACTACTACGAGCTTTCACGACAATCGATCTTCGGTCGAGCTTCTATAATAAGCGGCCTCCTTTCAGCCTTCTGCAAGAATCGGACTCCGTCCGAACTTCCATAGCGGATGGATTTCGGATGAGCTTCTACAATAGACGGGCTCCAGTAGCTAGATTTCTACAACAGCCGATCACCTCCGGTGTCTATCGAACCTCTCCAACCATCAACCTTCAATAGCGTCAATCAGACTTCAACAACGCCAGCCAGACTTCCACAGGATCCCCAGACTCCTCTAGCGGACGAACCTCCCCAACGCCATCCGAAGTCCACCACCGACTGACCCTCCACCAGATTCTTCATGAAATCAGACTTCTCCAACAGAAAGTCTCCATCCGAGCTTCTACAGCAAATGATTCCCGCCTGCAGCATCAGTGCTCTAGGCACCCAACAACAGTAAACCCATCACAACCTCGAAAACATCCGAGCTTCTCTTAGATCGATGAGATAGAGAGCCATTCCGCTCCATCAGACATCCTAATCGAGCTTCAGCCGACAGATCCAAACTCTCTGGCAAGTCATGATAATGGCTGCTACCCTACCCCACACTCTGTAATGGATTCCGCATGGCTCACCACTCTCTGGCAAGTCACGACAATGGCCACTACCCTACTCCACTCTCTGTAATGGATTCCATGTGGCTCCACCACTCTCTGACAAGTCACGACAACGGACACCACTCCACTCTCCGTAACAAACTTCACGTGGCCCTGAACGGCCCCTGGCACCATTACTCTCCGTAACAAACTCCGCGTGGCTCTGAATGACCCACTACTAGGCAGGTACAGACATCGCTGTCAATCAGTTACACTCTTTGTCTATAAAAAGAGACCCCCCAGATACGTTCTTCTCTAACCTCTAAACTCTATCTCGAAACTCTGCTAAAATTCCCACTCGAGCACTCCATTTCTGTTGAAGCAGAGTACTGACTTGAGCGTCGGAGGATCTTGCCAGAGCACCCCCAACTCTGGTTTAGACTTCCCTTACAGATCCCGACGGCGGCCGCGGTCATCTCAACTCCAGCTTCTCCGACTTCGGTGAAATTCTGCACCAACAGGACTGGTTCTGATTGATTTGGTTCCTCAGGTTCTTTAGCTCGTTGCTCTTAGGAGATATTCTCCTTGAGCTTAATTATTTTTCTGATGCCACCATCTTGAATAAACTATTTTTTAAGAAAAATAGCATTTCGACTTACAATCACATTGTGATCTTCCAGAATATAGAAATAGTATCCTAATGACTCTTTAGGATATCCTATGAATCGAGCTCTAAAAGACCTGAACTCTAACTTGTCCGCTTGCTGTCTCTTGACATGAGCCGGACAACCTCAAATTCTGAGATGATTCAGACTTGGCTTCTTACCATGCCATATCTCATATAGTGTGGTAGGAATGATTTTAGATGGAACCCTATTCAACACATATATTGCTGTCATGAGACAATGTCCCCAAAGAAACTCAGGGAGGTCCGTGAAGCTCATCATGGAATGGACCATATCTAATAGGGTCCGATTTTTCTATTCTGAAATCTCGTTGAGTTGTGGCGTTCCAGATGGAGTCCATTGAGAGACTAAGCCATTATCCTTAAGATAGTCTAGGAACTCCCGACTAAAGTATTCACCTCCTCGATCTGATCGAAGAACCTTAATGGGCTTTTCTATTTGTTTTTCTACTTCATGTCTGAATTCTTTGAACCTTTCAAAGGCTTCAGACTTGTGTTTCATTAAAAACACATTTATACCTAGACATATCATCGATAAAAGTAATGAAGTAGACATAGTTGCCTCTAGTCGGCGCATCAAATGGGTCGCACACATCCATATGTACTACGGCAAGTAGGTCTATGGCCCTTTCCCCATGTCCTACAAAAGGGAGTTTGGTCATTTTGCCTTGAAGGCATGATTCACAAACTGGATATGACTCGAAAGTCAACGGACTCAATAGCTCGAATTTCTCCAATTTGTTAACTCTGTCTTCCGCTATATGACCTAGCCTTAGGTGCCACAGATACCTATCATTTAGACTATCTCTAGGCCTTTTAATTCCTATGGCATTCACATTTTGCTCGATATTAAATACAGATACATCAATATGTAGTTGATAGAGACCGTTAATAAGAAAACTATTTGCAACTTTATTATTTTCATAGAATATGTTACAATGGTCCTTATGAAAGCTAATCACATAGCCTTCTTATGCTAAACATGAAACAGAAATCAAATTCCTGCTTGCTGTAGGCACATAATAACAGTCTCTAAGAACTAAATCTAATACTAACGATAATCGCAGATGGTAGGTTCCCACAGTCACAGCAGTAACTCTTGCTCCGTTCTCGATGCATAGGATCATATCTCCATCCCTCAGCCTCCTGCTCTCCTCAAGACCCTGCATAGAAGTGCACAAATGAGCACTAGAACCAGAGTCAAGAACCCAACTGGATGCAGAGGAAACCATATGATTAGATTCTATAATGAGCATACCTCCAGAAGGACCATCTTTCTTATTCTTCAGGGTGGCCAGGTATTGAGGACAGTTCCGCTTCCTCTTCTTCCCATCCATCTTCTGCTTCTTCGCAGACTTCTTCTTCTTTCCAAAAGACTTTTTCTTGGAAGAAGTCTGCTCCACAGTAAGAACTGAGTCTTTTGAATCCTTCATAAAAATCTCAGCCGTAACCAACATGTTCATTAACTCAGCCAAGGTATACTGCATCTTATGTATATGGAAGTTCATGATGAACTGACCATATGCATCGAACAAAGACTGAAGGATCACATCAATCTAAAAATCCTTGTCTAAGATGATACTGAGCTTCTCAAGCTCCTCAAGGTCCTTGATTATTGTCAAACAATGATCTTGGACTGACTGCCCATCACGCATTTTAGTCCTAAAAAACTTTTGGCAGACTTGATATTTGGCTGCGTGACTTTGTTCACCAAACAACTCTTGTAGGTAAGCCAACATTTGGCAGATAGTCAAAATATTCTCATGTTGGTGCTGCAAGTCATCAGACGTTGCACCCAACATATAGTACCTTGCTTTGTTATCATCATCTGTCCATTTTTTTGGAGACGCTCTCTGTTCAGCAGTCGAACGTGCTGGCATGGCAGGTGGGTCCTGGTCCAAGACATGAGTCAACTTTTCAGAACCCAAAATAATTCTGTAATTTCTTAATCAGTCCTTGAAATTGGGTCCAATCAATCTGTGGATGTCTAGTATTTTGGTCAGGGGGTTGGATGCAGACATATTTCCTATAGAGAGTCAACAGTTTCTAGTTAGATTTTGTAATCAGACTTAATCAAATTATTTAGGAGTTTTATTTTTAAACAAATTAGGCTCCCACTATTTTCTCAGATTCCTACACTCCCTAGGTAGATATGTGAAAATCTTCATGATTAGTGATTTCTAGTGGGTGGTGCGGTCTCACCGACTGGCTCATCACCTCACCTAATAGTTATTGGTAATGGGTCAACCGATAAGTGGATAACTCTTGTCCAATGATTCTCTAATCATGGTGCACCCAAAACTTAGTCTCTAATTTATGAAGCTCATCGTGTCCGAAATATTGCTCCAATCCTTAGTTAAGTCAAACCCACCATTTGCACGAACTAGATTCCTGATTGGATCCCTCACCGTATCCAAAATATTGAGCCCAACCCATCCTCTAGTTCATAGCATCCAATGCCTAATGGACATGGTTGCATCTTTTCGGTGCAACTGAGCCACTGTATCCAGTCGAGAACAATCAACCCCGAGAAGGGCTCGCACATCCACAATGGTGGAAGACCTAAACTTAATATTTTCTTAGGGAGATTTAATTTAGGTCTCATTAAACTTGACTTGATATAGTCATAACAATTATGACTAACCTAGTGGCATGGGTTAGCTCAAATTGTTAGCCACCTCAAATCAGAACTTGGTCGACACATATGGTCAGGTAAGTGAGATCGGTGGAAGGGATATGCCATTAACTCGACAAGAACATATTCGAGTCGAGTAGCTCCCAATTAAAAATCAGTCGATCGCATCTGCCCAACTTACCTTAGACACCAAATTGTCGAACTAGAACTAATTGGGTTAGCCTACAATCCAGGCTCTAACCTCTGAGCCAAATTAGGTCTTAACTTGATCGAGTCACTTCTAAATGTGATTCAACCTTGATCCAGACTTAATCCTATTAGGCTGGTCAATTATTAGCTTTTATGATCCCACCTAATCAACTGTTGATTCGATTTGATCAACCGCTAGACCTAATTGAGCTATCCAAGTCCAAAACCAATTTTATGAAAATGACTTAGATCTGAAATTCTCAATTTTAGATCTAATTTAATTTCATAAGATTAATTCATTAATTAAGTCTTGGGTTAATAAACAAAATATGTAAAATAAATCTTAGGATTTCAGGATCTAGGATTTTGTAGAAAAGTAAGTTTTGATTTCTGATTAAGGATGAATGCGCAGCACCCCTACACGTCATAAGAATACCCCATTGAATGGAAGGAGAGGACCTTGAAACCTTACTTTGTTCTTATGACCGGACGGCCATAAGGAACACCTTAATCAGAAATATAAATTTAACTACAAAACTAGTTAGATCTAAATTTACATATCACATATATAATTTAAGATCTAACTAATACATGCTTTGCATACATCTCATGTATCAAAAATTGATCTAATTAACATACTTTCAGATTTAATACATCATATGTAATATCTAAAAAATAAAATTTAAATTAAACTATTCAACATAAAATTTATTCTAGACAGTTACTAGAACAATTCTATAACTAGTCTAGGCATGCAACAGATCAATCTTATGTATTATCTAAATTTTTATTTTCTATTTTTGATCTGAATATATAATATTTATATCATCAAAATTAAGAATAAATTAAATCTAAAGAATATTTTAATCTTATTAAAATATAAACTTACAAGACTATTCATAGATCAAACTATTCCTAGTCTAGTCATGCATCTCATGCATATTAGATCTTCTCAGATTTAATTTTAAATATTTTGATTTTAGATCCTATCATATCTGATATGATATCTAAAATTATTTAATATTAGATAAATTAAAATTAAAATCAGATCTAAATTAGATCTGAAACTGAGCCATCAACCTGGCTCTGATACCAGTTGAAGGAAAAACCGTCTTTTTCCTTGTAGGATCTTCCAGATTTCATCATATCTGGGATGGAATAATTTAAAAAAAAATTATCTCATATTTATTTCAGATCTAAATCTTTAGATCTAATTTTATTATCTAATATTAATTCTAAAATAAATCTAAAAGCATGAGGAAATATGAAATACCTCAAGGGTAATCTGATTACCCTGTAGATGATCACAGCAAGCCTGAGGTTCTGATTTAGCCACGCAATCATCTGGCCTCTACCAGTATCCACTCAGGTAGGATCTAGATCATCTTCTCCTTCCAAATCTCTGCTCCAAAAATCAAAACTAAATCTGATTAGGAAGATCTTCAAAAGTCTTCCTGAAGTTGGAGCAGCAGCTTGTCGAAGAACTCCTGCAGCCTTCCTGTTCAAGGCGTCACCACGCCTTGATCCTTCACCAGATAGACACCCAACATTTTGGGCATAAAGAGGGGCAAGGGAGCACCAGGGAGGATGTGAAGAAGAGGAGGGGTGGCTGGATTTTGCTGGGTAGGGAGCAGAATCTCTTAAACCCTAGGCATAGATAGGGTTTATATAGACCCTGCTGCGCTGTGCAGTGCCACATCATTCGATCAATCAAAAAATTTTATTTAATCTAAAAAAATTTTGATTGATGGAGTGATATCATATGATCACATTAGATAAGAACTCCACCCTCTCTCTTATGTTGGCACCAACATTGGATAAGCACAAGGGGATGGCGCCCAAGAGTCCATGTTGATCAAGACTCCTCTTGATCTTTATCCACTTGGGGTGCAAGCCTTATCCAATTGTGGCACCCACTTTGGTGCTTATTTTTGGGAGGTGGACACTGCACAAAAAACCTCCAACAATCTCTTACCAAGTGGCCTTCAGTTTAAGACCCATATGTCAACATTTGATAGATGTCCTAAAATAAAAATGGCAGGTGTCAGGAATTAGCAAGTGTTGTCTTAAATTCATCTCATGAATTAAGACAAGACTTTTCTAAACTAGACTGACTCCAGTTAGTCTAAGAGAAACCTTCTCAAGGTTCTCTGGGTGAGTCAAATCATATTTAGCTCAGTCGAAATGAAAAAGATTGCATGAGGAGAAAGTTAGGCTCAATCGTGTGCTAGCACGATTTCCTTGAACCTAATTGGATCTAATCCAAATCAATTGGGCTAGCCAATTGATGACATCCAGATCCTAACCCTTATTAGTGTGATCCAGTTAGGTTCAATTTTGTATGGTAATGAGACATGTCATGATCTCATCATCGACATCATCGAAACTCCTTTCGATGGATCAGAACTCTTCTGATTCATACAATTAGAATGATCGATCATCAAGATCATTCTAATTGCTCTCAAAATCCACCAGTGATACCTAGCAGTATATGGTGGCAACCCATCAGAACTGAAGATGAACCTCTCAGTGTAACTACCTGTGTGATTGAGTTCCTCTATCATGAGTCCCAACTGAATTAGGGTTAAGGTGAACTCGTCAAACTCAACATCAGTCATATGAGTTAATCGATCGATCCGAGTCCGATGTGAAATCCTAAAGGAAAACTCTTTTTCATTATTTCACTCTGCCATGGCCATGGGCTTAAGAACTCGATCTTTCGATCATCATAGGACTACTCCTCTCATCTATCGAGGTTGATAGATCCCATCTTGGTGCGATCTGGTTCCTACAATGAATATGCTACAGCCAACATACACCTCAGGATTTCGAATGGCTAGGAGATCGAGTTATGGTATAGTCAAACTATAACACACTCAAGGTGAACTGTCGATGCACCTCAGGTCAAAGAACTAGACACACAACCACAACATCGAGCTAGTCATCGACGAGAAGGTAGACTTCCTTCTGACTGCTCGATATGATCACGCTCAATATTCTCATTCTCAATGAATACCTGTACTCTCACTTCGGTGTCTCCACACCGTAGACTCAAGACACATCTACCCTAAGAAAGCAATCGTACACCAACCTTCCAGATCGATCACCATCCTCGTGATGATCTTATGGTTAGGAGCTGTTTATGAGTTAGTTATGTAAATTCATGCCTTAAATTTTCAACTCTGATAAATATGAATTGACATTTCTACTAACTCAAAGGATGTATAACAGACACAATGTACACAATGTGATAGAAGAATAACCCATTTATTGATTTATAGTCAAAATTATAAATTTATCCTCAGATTTGTACAGGAATATGTCAGCCAATCTGGCATCTAGGGCACACATCTAACACTTATGCATGCTTAGATTAAATTAGATTTAATCTAAAAAATTTTAAAATTTTGCTAGGTACTCCTTTTATAAAATCATGCGTACATAAAACCATAAAAATTTTATCAACAACCTAAAGGTTTCACATCCACAGACGAGTCTAAGATGTGCAAGCTATAAAGATCTTTTTATGTTTTAAAGCAAGCAAGCTGAAGTTGGAACATACATTTTGATAAGATCATCAGAACGTATGGTTTTGTTAGGAATGGAGAAGAACCCTACATCTACAAGTGGGCAAATAGTTTTGTAGTTGTATTCTTTGTTTTGCATGTGGATAATATTCTCTTAATCTAGAATGGCATTCCTGTATTACAGAGAATAAAGGTTTGGCTATCGTCTCAGTTCTCTATGAAGGACTTAGGAGAAGCATCCTACATCCTTGGGATAAAGATTTATAGAGATAGATCAAGAAGGTTGCTTGGGTTGTCTTATTTCACGTACATAGATATCATACTGAAGCGATTCAGTATAGAGAATTCTAAAAAAAACTATCTCTAATAGGCCATGAAAATTTTTTTTCGAAGAGAGATTGTCGGACAACTCCTCAAGAAAGAGAGCATATAAGTAGGATTCCATATGTCTCAACAGTGAAATCCATCATGTACGCCATGATATGTATGAGATTGGATGTTGCCTACTCGCTATGATTAGTGAGCAGGTATCAATTAGATCCAAGGGAGAACCATTGGAAGGTTGTGAAAACCATCTTTAAGTATTTGAAAAATACAAAAGACTAGTGACTAATTTATGGAGAATCTGATTTGAAACTAATGGGGTTTACTGACTCTAGATTTCAGTCAGATCACGATGATAGCAAGAGCGTGTCAGGATTCATTTTTACTCTAAAAAGTGGAGCGATCTGTTGGAAAAATTTCAAATAGCTTACCGTGGCTGACTCAATGTGTAAGGTGGAGTACATCATAGCATCCGATGCTGCGAAGGAAGCTATATGATTGTGAAAGTTGATCGATGAGCTCGGAGTGGCACCCTCCATCGATAGTCCGATCCTGCTCTACTGCGACAGTACTAGTGCCATTGCTCTGAAGAAAAGAAAAACTGTTTCTCTTTGGATGGTCCAGATTATATCTAAAATTTTTTTTATTAATCTACATAAATAGAGATCAAATTTTTACTTGATTGATAGTGAAATTAGATATTAAATCTCAAATAATCTAAATTAAACCTTCATGGAGGCCTGGATGTGTAGACCCTCTACTTCGCAAGCACGCCAGATGCCGCAGGAAAGCAAGATGAACTCCAATCTTCACAATCCAATCAAATGAGAGAGGAGATGTGCTAGTGTGACACCTCACACTAGTAGGTGGGATGCCCAAAGAGGGCCCATGCCCAAGGGAGGAGGGGCGGCACCAAAGGGGAGAGGCTAAAGGAGAGAAGAAGGGCTTCTCTCTTCTCACATCTCTCTCTCTCTTTCTCTCTTCTCTCAATCTGATTTGTTTGCTATACATCCATAGGTAGAGACCCTCTCTATTTATAAATGAATCTCATAACCCAATAAGTATAAAACTTCTAACTCAAATCTGCTTTGAATCAGTTCAATACTCATGAAAGAAGAATTCCTACATGAGATAGAATTGCCATCACATATGACAACCACTTTGCACTCAATCTCTCACCCACATGGGATGCCCCAAACCAGCACCATTTAGTTATTGGTCAGCCCACATGAGAGGGGGTTCTCAATGCAAGTAGGATTTTTCATATCTCATCCAAAATGGTTTCGATTCGAATCCAATTCGAAGCTAGTTCGAAATAATTTCAAAAGACTGTCAATTCTAAACTCTTTAAGACTTTTATACCAAGTCTAACTTAGATTTTTAGACCTAATTAAATCTAATTAATTTAGATATAATCTAAAATTAATTAATATTTAAATTCAATCTTTTATATGCTCCATGGATCATAGATCAGAAACTGTTCATCTCTAGGATCGAACCAGAACCTCATGTGTAGTGCTAGCTAGATATAGTCAACTCTTTAATCCTGTTTGACCCATAACTTAATTTTTAATCAAGTTAGCTTATATATTCAATCAAGTCAAGTACTTTCAAATTGGATATATAAACATAGGCCAATTCTTTTCTACTTTGTCTGACTTGTGTGCATGACTTCATAGGTTCAAACACTAAGCCGGTAGCATAGGAAGTAATTCCTGCACTAATCGAGATACTATCTAGCAATGATTTTTGATATCCAGATAGATTGAATTATTATAAAAAAATATTTTAAAATCTATACATATGGTTACCGCATAATTCATCTTTTTGACCTTGAATGCTCTAGGATGGTCTCAAGTTAACTGTCAACCGAGATTGCTTCATTCACATTGCATTTCAACTTTTGAAATCCATCTCATGGATTACCCTGGCTAAGGCTTTGCTTAATTAAAATACAATGATACATCAACTTTAATAATTCGGAGGGGTCAAGTCCATCTTGATCCACACACAGACTTCATAAGTACTTAACTGTACCCAGTAGCCTTCTGTCACTGTATTAAAAATTTAGATAGTCTGGTATCAAAGCACAGTGAGTTGCTTGCAAGTTACTATGATGATCTCAGATCTAAAGGATACTTGCACCCATGTGCTTCACGAGCAGCTCTTGACAGTAGAACGCTCAATAGGTGAGTCACTTGTTCTGTGATGATGTACCCCTACATCTTACCTGTATGTCATACTAGTGTCACCACACTCCTTGATTAAGAGGACAACTAACCCATATGACACACATCGACCTCCACTCAATTAACGTCATCATCCTGTAATGACATATCATTTGATCATGATCATGTTTAAGAACTATATGATAAATCCTCTCTTTATTGCACACTAACATAGTTCTAAGGACTTCATCACAACACAAGAGTTCAAAGAAGATGTAACTTTATGATAAAAAATATCAAAATAATTATTATTTATTTATCAATAATTTATATATAAAGATGAACTCAATCATCATACAATTGATTTTAAGACATAATTTTCAACAACTCCCACTTGGACTAAAGCCAATCAGGACAGTATCTTATACCCATCTTCCATTTGAAGTCATCGAACTTTTTGATCTCGAAAGCTTTAGTGAAGGGGTCGGCTAAGTTTTCCTTTCCATCGATCTTCTGAAGCTCGACGTCATCTCAGTTCACGATCTCTCGCACCAGGTGATAGCGATGTAGGACATACTTGGTGCGATGGTGCGATGATGCGATTGCTTTACCTTAATGGCATGGGTGAACCAAATCGATTAGTTACCTAATCAAAATATAATCTATCAAGTTAGTTAGGTAAGTGAGATCAATGGGAGGGTCTATCTCGGCTTGCCTTAGACACCATCGAAATAGTTAGGTAAGTGGACTACCAATTAAAAATCATAGATCATATTGTCAAGCAATATTGTCAAACTTATCTTAAACACCAATTGATCGATTAGTTTTGATTCAGTCAACCAAAAGACTCAGGCTAAACTATTGAGCCATGATCCGATCCATTTGGTATGGTCAAGAATATGGACTTGATCAAGCTACAACTATTGAGGTTAATCTTAAAGAAATTCTAACCTAATCTAACTTAATTCTTGATTAGATTTAATCAATTTCTCTAATTAGTCTATATTTATTTCTAACTCAAGATCTAACCTAGTTAGAAGACCTAATTCATGCTAACCCATTACCTATCAATTTATGAGATATCTTAAGATCTTCAATTCTCAAATCTAGATCACTTAATTTCAAATTAAGTGTGTGAAATATGTATTTCAATTTATAGAATTATTCTACTAAGGTTTCAAGTGAAGCATAAGATATGGTTCAAATATTTAAATCTTAAATTTAATTTTTGAATCTATATTTAACAATTAAACATGCATGAATTTGATCTAAATTTCATACATACATCACATGTATCATTGCAATAGATTATATCATATGTAGTATTCAATTTAGATCATAAAATAAATTTTCATATTTGAATTTATTTTATTAAAATTATAATTAACTATAAATCACTTTAGATCTAATCTAAATATATTTATAATTAAAATAATTTAAAATTTTTTTTCGCTATTCTTCTTCATAAGACTTGACACAGTGGCACCCCTATACGTCACAAGAGAACCCGTTGAATAGACAAGAGAGGGACTCAATCCCTACTTATTCTTATGACCGGATGGTCTGATGATCATCTCAATTTGAGTACTGAGCTACTAAGATTAAAAATCTAATTTTTAAAATTAATTATATCTATCCATGCAATAAACAAAATTCAAGTATGCACATATATGAACATGATCATATCATATATATTATGCACTAATCTAATTAGATCACATCATCATATGATGTTGCAAATAAATTTTAGATCTAAACCTACTTTTATATAGCATATAAAATATTCAATTGAGATATGAAATCATATAGAAAAATAATTCAAATACACATATGAATGCATGAAAATAAAATTCTGGTTAAAACCAATTTAATGTTATGCAAAATTTTACTTAAAATCAGATCTGAAAATTAATCAAACTAGATTCAATTCAGATCTCGATTAAGTCTAACTTATAATCAAAATAATACTATAAAAATTTTATTAAAATAAATTTAAAACAAATTTTAATTTGGTTGTTATTTTAGCAAAAATCTGCATTAAGAAAATTCTGTTATAATAGATTTATAACAATCTTCAATCAACCGTTGATTAGGTTCTTGAAATTTGGTCAAAATCAGATCATAAATTTTATATTAATAGGTCTAAATTAGATTTATTATCTAATATAAAAATCTGATCATATCATACATATACATACCAAAAAAAATAATCTATACATCCATATATTAACCAGGCTTTGATACCTGTTGAAGGAAAAATATCTGATCCGATCAGATCGCCATGGTGTAATTTAAAAATTTTTTATTCAATTAATTTATAACCTTTATACATTATCTGAATTATAGTAGAATAAAGATCAAATATTAAAAATTTCTTACTTGAATCCAAAGCCTCACGAGGTCTGAACATACAGACTCTCTACTTCGCGTGCATGCTAAACTCCGTAGGAAAGCGGGATGATGCCTGGGGATGTTGCACCTTCTGAAGGGCAACAAGAGAGAAGGAAAGATCTAATATCCATGCCTTATAGAATCCTAGGATGGGATCCTCACACCTTGAAGCAAGGCATCAAGAAACCCAACACACCAGGAAAGAAGGAACTGGCTCCCTTCTTGTTGTCGCACAACACTCACAACTCATAATGATTTGCTTTTTAGTTTTGTCACACAAATAACCTCTTAATCACCAGTGAGAAGTGGTCCCCTCTTTATATATAAGGTGCCCCAATTTTGATCTTAGAGTCCTAACTCATTTAGGACATCTTATCCAAACCAACTAGAGAACTGTACAAAAGAAAGGATAGCGCCCCATGCTTCACACGAACAAACTTCACGCATGCCCACTTATGGGCAAAATTTTTAGCAGTTCCTCTCCTCTTTTGGTTAGCTCCCATGAGAGAGAGTCTTAAATATTTGGGACTCTTTAATTCTAAAACAAATAGGCTCAGATTTGACTCATTTTGGATCCGATTCAAATATGATTTGAATCAGATTCGAAGAGCCTATCAATCCTAATCTAATTAAAATTTTAGTCTAAGTCTAACTTAAATTTTTAATCCAATTAATTTTTAATTAAATCATATTTAATCTGAAATTAATTAAGATATAAATTCAATCTCTCATAAATCTCTTGGATCATTGATCAAATCATCATCATCTCCAAAATTAAATCTGAATCTCCTGTCCAGTGCTAGCAGGACATAGTCAACTCTTTAATCTCATATGATCTCTAACTTAATTTTTAATTAAGCTAATTTATTTATTCAATTAATTCATATACTTATAAATTGAAGTCATAAATTTAGGTTAATTCTTTCCTACTTTACCTGATTTTATGCATGACTCCATAGGTTCGAACACTAAGTTGGTAGCATAGAAAATAATTTTTTATACTAATTGAAGTTACATCTTGCAATGATTTTCAACATCTGGATAGATCGAAAGTTTGCAAGGTAACACTCAAAAATCATAAAATATGGTACTGCATAATTTATCCCTTTGATCCTAAATGCTCGGGACGACCTAAGATTTAACTGTCAATCCTAGATTAGTCATCCATATTGTATTTCAATCTTTTTCAAATTCTATGACCCATCACATAGATTGCCCCGATTGACGTTATACTCAATTGAAATATAGTGATGCATCAACTTCTAAAATTTAGAGGGATCAATCGCATCTTGATCCATACACCAACTATCATAAGTACTTGACTATGTCCAGAAATCTTCTGTCACTGAATTAAAAATTCAGGTAGTCCAACACCAAAGCACAGTGAGTTACTTTGTAAGTCACCATGGTGATCTTAGGTCGGAGGGATATTTATGCCCATATTCTTTACGAGTAGCTCTTGACAGCAGAGCGCTCCACAGGTGAGTCACTTGTTCCATGACGATGTACTCCTATATCTCACCTATATGCCATATCAATGTCTCCATACTCTTTAATTATGAGAACAACCAACTTAAATGACACACAATGATCTACTCTTGATAAATGTCATCATCTCTTAATGATGTATCATTTGGTCACGAACATATTTAAGAACTATTTGATAAATCTTCTTTTATTGATTGTCATATAGTTTTAAAGATTTCATCATAACATTAGAATTCAATCAAGAAAGATGTACACCTTTTTGATAAAAAATATCAAATATTTTTTATTATTTTATAATTCATATACAAATTACAAAGAGCACATTCAAACTTGATTTTAGGATAGATTTCCTAACAAAAGCCTCATGTTGCCCACTCCTCTGGGTGAGAATAAGATTACTTAGGGTTTGAATTCAAAATGATTTTGAATTTGAACTGAAACAACCTTGATCTCATCCTATCCACTCTTCATCGCGAACCATAAAAAGCTATCCATTTTATGCGACAAGAAAAAAATGAAGAGATCTGATTATTGTGAGAAAGAGTTTCTCAGAGTGAGGTGTGAAACAGATGTAGGAACTAGATCTAGGGTTTCAGGGTTAGATCTTGAAAATTTTTCAAGAATGGGTAGCGGAAGACTAAAATAAATCAAAATTTATTTTCCAAAACTAGAGAATCTCTAGATCTAAGATTTTATTATATGATTATTATATAGCATTAAATCAAAAATTAAAATATATAGAGCATGAGCTACATGTTGATCATATCAATATGTTTCTATACTACATCTAATGTATGTATTAAACAATAGATCAGATCTATTACCTTGCAAGTTAGACATTCTAACCTTACTGATCTGAGCTTGAGGATGATGTTGCAAACCGCACATGCATCTGATCTCTAAGAGTCATCCACACGAGCCCACAAATCTCGACCAAAAGTTCTGCTTCAAAAAATCAGCATAATATGCTAGTACTGCGCTGATCCTTCTTCGATGGTTGATCAGGTGCCTCCTTCTTCTTGATTTGGGCTCTTCCAAAGATGAGAAGTAGGAGGAGGAGTTTTAGAACTAAGAAGCTCTCAGAAAAACTCAAGATGGAGGAAAGAAAGAGATGAAACTAACAACCCTAGAAGAAGACCCTCTTCTTCTTCTCTTTACTCTCTCCTAGACACCCTGTCTTGTGTCTATTATATCTCCATGACGCAAAGGTCTTTCTCTCTAATTTTTAGATGCCCCAAAGGTCTCTTAAATCTATATGTTCTACTAAAATTTTATGAAGAAACTCATTTTATAGAGAAAGATATGATAGAGTCCTTGTCTAGGTCAAATACCTAGTCAAGGTTTATCCAAACATGGCACGATAAGGGGTGCCCAACTCTTGGGTGCCTCCTCCTTATTTTCATGCATGGACTACCAGAAAAGGGTGCACAATATATATCCTAAAAGTCACAAAAATTTTTAAAAAAATCTCGATAAATTTGGAGCAAAAAGGAAAGAGTTTTGGATTTCTAAAACTCTATCTCATAGAATTTGAAATCCAAAATTATTCCTACTTTGATTTGATCCACAACCACTTTCCATGTATGAAAGAAGAGAGAAAACCTTTTGGACATAGGAAAGACCTAGGAGAGGGCTTTTGTCACACAAAATAAGAGGAGATTGACGTGGAATAAGAGAGAGGGTGTGGGGGGAGCTTATGTGGCGCAAGGTGGAATCCTAGTCTTACTAGGATTCTGTCTTCTGACTTGTTTTAATTTGATTTCTCAAACTAAATCAAACCAAAATTAGATCAACCTAATTAAAATAGGTCTTAACCCAATTAAGAACCTAATTTAATCAGATTAAATTAGATTTAAATCTGATTTAATTTTTTAATCAAATTAAAAATTAGGTTGACCCAAGTCCTAATTGAACTAGGATTAGTTTTTTTCCTTGCACTTGGCTTATTCAATAAACCAATTGAATTTGATCCAATCAAGCCCAAACCAAATCTAATTAAATTATATTCAATTAGACTTAATCTCAGCCTATTGGCTTAATCATATTAAGCCAATTAGCAATCAAATTACTAATCGATCCTCCTGCAACATTTGCACTAGGTTAAATGTCAATCGTATTGATCATTTAACCCTAGAATGATTCTTAATTGTTGATCAACTATCCGATCAGATCATGAACTCTAATGTGTGTGACCTTATAGATCCGAACCTAAGCTGATTGCATAGAAATAAATTTTTGTACCAATCAAAGTGATCATCTAGCAATGATATCCGACGATCAGATAGGTCAAATGTGTAGAACAACATCCTTAGAACCCATGCAGATATTGTTAGATGTGTGCCCTAGATGCCAGATTGGCTGACACATTCCTGTACAAATCTAAGGATAAATTTATAATTTTAACTATAAATCAATAAACGGGTTATTCTTCTATCACATTGTGTACATTGCGTCTGTGATACATCCTTTGAGTTAGTAGGAATGTCAATTCATATTTTCAAGAGTTGAAAATTTAAGGCATGAATTTACATAACTAACTCATAAACAGCTCCTGACCATAGGATCATCACGAGGATGGTGATCGATCCGGAAGGTTTGTGTACGATCGCTTCCTTAAGATAGATGTGTCTTGAGTCTACGGTGTGGAGACACCAGAGTGAGAGTACAGGTATTCATTGAGAATGAGAGTACTGAGCATGACCATCTCGAGCAGTCATAAGGAAGTCTACCTTCTCGTCGATGACTAGCTCGATGCTGCAGTTGTGTGTCTAGTTCTTTGATCTGAGGTGCATCGATAGTTCACCTTGAGTATGTTATAGTTTGACTACATCATAACTCGGTCTCCTAGCCATTCAGAATCTTGAGGTATATGTTGGCTGTAGCATATTCATTGTAGGAACTAGGTCGCACCAAGATGAGATCTATCAACCTCGATAGATAAGGGGAGTAGTCCTATGATGATCAAAAGATCGAGTCCTTAAGCTCATGGCCATGACAGAGTAAAATAATAGTAAAGAGTTTTCCATTGAGGATTCACATCGGACTCGAATCGATCGATTGATTCATATGACAGATGTTGGATTTGATGAGTTCACCTTAACCCTAATTCAGTCGGAACTCATGATAGAGGAACTCAATCATACAGGTAGCTGCATCGAGAGGTTCATCTTCAGTTCTGATGAGTTGCCACCACATACTGCTAGGTATCACTGATAGATTTTGAGAGTAATTAGAATGATATTGATGATCGATCATTCTAATTGTCTGAATCAGAAGAGTTCTGATCCATTGAAAGGAGTTTCGATGATGTCGATGATGAGATCATGACATGTCTCATTACCATACGAAATTGAACCTAACTGGGTCACACAAACAAGGATTAGGGTTTGGATGTCATCAATTGGGCTAACCCAATTAATTTGGATAAGATCCAATTAGGTTCAAAGAAATCATGCTAGCACACGATTGAGCCTAACTTTCTGCTCGTGTAATCTTTCTATCTCAACTGAGCCAAATGTGATTTGACTCATTCAGAGAATCTTGAAAAGATTTTTCTCAGTCTAAATGAAGCTTGTCCAGCTCAGAAAAGGCTTGTCTTAATTCTTGAGATGAATTTAAGACAACACCTGCTAATTCCTGTCACCTGCCAATTTTATTTTAGGACATCCGTCAAATGTTGACATATGGGTCTTAAACTGAAGAGAGCTCATTAGAGGATTTTTGTGGAGTGTCCACATGCCAAATCCACATTGAATTGGGCACCATAATCAGATTATGGTATGAGCCCAATTGGATTAAAGTTGGCACCCCAAATGGATAAGGATTGGAGAGACTTGATAACCTTGGACTCCTTGGCGCCAACTCTCTTTGTGCTTATCCAATGTTGGTGCCACTTTTGGAGATAAGATGGGGGTCTTTTTTGATGTGATCAGATGACATCACTCTATCAATCAAAATTTTTTTAGATTAAATAAAATTTTTTGATTGATCGAATGATGTGGCACTGCGCAGCATACAGGGTCTATAAAATCAATGTCTATGCCTAGGGTTTGTAAGTTTCCGCTCAATACCCAACCAAAATGAGAATTCTCTCCTCTTCTCTACATCCTCCCTACTCTCCTCTCTCCCCTCTTCACATCCAAGAAGTTGGAAATCCATCTGGCAAAGGTCCAAGGCGTGGTGATGCCTGGAACAGGAAGGCTGCAGGACATCTTCGATAGGCTGCTGCTCCAACTTCAGAAGGAGTTCTGAAGCACTTCCAAATCAGATAGAGATCTAATTTTTGGAGCATAGATTTATGAGAAGAAGACATTCCAGGTCCTACCTAAGTGGATACTGGTAGAGGCCAGGTACTTGCATGGCTACATCAGAACCTCGGGCTGTACTGAGATCATCTACAGGGTAATCAGATTACCCTTGAGGTATGTCTATACTTCTCATATTTTTAGATTTAATTTTTAAATTTTAAATATTAGATAATAAAATTAAATCTAATAAATATTAGATTTAAAATAATATAAGATAAAATTTTTAAATTATTCCATCCCAAATTTGATGAAATCTAGAAGATCCTACAAAAGAAAAAGGCGGTTTTTCCTTCAACTGGTATCAGAGCTAGGTTGTTGGCTCTATTTTAGATCTAATTTAGATCTGATTTTTTATTTATTTATTTGATATTTAAAAGATTTTAGATGTCACATCAGATATGATAAGATCTAAAATTAAAATATTTAAAATTAAATCTAAGAAGATCTAACATGCATGAGATGCATGACTAGACTAGGATTAGTTGAATCCATGAATAGTCTTGTAATTTTATATTTTAATAAGATTAAAATATGAATTAAATCTAATTTATTCTTTATTTTTTTAATGTTATAAGTGTTATAATCAGATCAAAATAAAATAAAATTTTAATTTTTTCATAAAATTGATCTGTTGCATGCCTAGACTAGTTGTAGAACTGTTCCAGTACTTTATCTAGAATAGATTTAATTTTGAATAGTTCAATTTAAATCTTATTTTTTAGATATTATATGTGATGTATCAGATTTGAAAGCATGTTAATTAGATCAATTTTTGATACATGAGATGTATGCAAAGCATATATTAGTTAGATCTTAAATTGTATATGAGATATGTAAATTTAGATCTAACTAGTTTTGTAGTTAAAATTATATTTCTGATTAAGGTGTTCCTCATGGCTATCCGGTCATAAGAATGAAATAGAGTTTTAAGACCCTCTCTTTCTATTCAATGGGGTGTTCATATGATGTGTAGGGGTGCCGCGCATTCATCATTAATCAGAAATCAAAACTTACTTTTATGCAAAATTCTAGATCCTGAAACCATAGGATTTATTTTACATGCTTTGTTTATGAACCCAAATTTAATTAATGAATTAAGCTTATGAAATTAAGTTAGGTCTAAAATTGAGAATTTCAGATCTAAGATATTTTCATAAAATTGGGTTCGAACTTGGGTAGCTCAATTAGGCCTAGCAGTTGATCAAACCGAATCAAGAGTTGGTTAGGTGGGATCATGAAAGTAAATAATTGACCAGCCTAATAGGATTAAGTCTGGGTCAAGGTCGAATCACATTTGGATATGACTCGATCAAGTTAAGACCTAATTTGGCTCAGTGGTTAGAGTCTGGATTGTAGGCTAACCCAATTGGTTCTGATTCGATAATTTGGTGTCTAAAGTAAGTTGGGTAGATGCGACCGACTGGTTTTTAATTGGGAGCTACTCGACTCAAATACATTCTTGTCAAGTTAATGGCATATCCCTTCCATCGGTCTCACTTACCTGGCCATATATGTCGACCCAGTTCTGATTTGAGGTGGCTAACAATTTGAGCTGACCCATGCCACTAGGTTAGTCATAATTGTTATGACTATGTCAAGTCAAGTTTAATAAGACCTAAATCAAATCTTCCTAAGAAAATATTAAGTCTAAGTCTTCCACCATTGTAGATGTGCGGACCCTTCTCGGGATTGATTGTTCTCGGCTGATTTTAGTGGCTCAGTTGCATCGGGAAGATGCAACCATGTCCATTAGGCATTGGGTGCTACGGATTAGAAGATGGGTTGGGCTCAATATTTCGGATACGGTGAGGGACCCAATCAGGAATCTAGTTCGTGCAAATGGTGGGTCTGACTTAACTAAGGATTGGAGCAATATTCTGGACACAATGAGCTTCATGAATTAGAGATCAAATTTTGGGTGTACCATGATTAGAGAATCATTGAACAAGAGTTGTCCACTCATCGATTGACCCATCATCAATAACTGTTAGGTGAGGTGATGAGCCAGTTGGTGAGACCGCACCACCCACTAGAAATCACTGATCACAGAGATTTTCACATCTCTACCAAGGAAGTGTAGGGATCTAAAAAAATAGTGAGAGCCTAATTTGTTTAAAAATGAAACTATTAAACAAATTGATTAAGTTTGATTACAAAATCTAACTAAAAACTTTTGACTCTCTACAGGAAACATGTCTATCTCCAACCCCCTGACCAAAATACTAGACACCCACAGATTGACTGGACCAAATTTCAAAGACTAGTTGAGAAACTACAGAATTATTCTAAATTTTAAAAAATTGACTCATGTCTTGGATCAGGACTCACCTGCCATGCCAGTACGTCCGACTGCTGAACAGAGAGCATCTCTGAAAAAGTGGATGGATGATAATAACAAAGCAAGGTACTACATGTTGGATGCAATGTCTGATGACTTGCAGCACCAACATGAAAATATTTTGACTATCCGTCAAATGTTCGCTCACCTACAAGAGTTATTTGGTGAACAGAGTCGCACGGCCAAGTATCAAGTCTATCAAAAATTTTTTAAGGCCAAGATGCGTGATGGGCAATCAGTCCAAGATCACTGTTTGATAATGATCAAAGATCTTGAGGAGCTTGAGAAGCTTGGTATCATCTTAGACAAGAATTTTTAGATTGATGTGATCCTTCAGTCCTTGTCCGATGCATATGGTCAGTTCATCATGAACTTCCATATGCATAAGATGCAGTGTACCTTGGCCGAGTTAATGAATATGCTGGTTATGACTGAGCTTTCTGTGAAGGGTTCAAAAGGCTCAGTTCTTACTGTAGAGCGAACTTCTTCTAAGAGAAAGTCTTTTGAAAAGAAAAAAAAATCTGTGAAGAAGCAGAAGGTGGATGGCAAGAAGAAGAAGACAAAATTGAAGAAGAAGACTGCTGAAAAGGAAAATATTTTCACTGCCAATCAGATGGCCATTGGAAGCGAAACTATCCTCAGTGCCTGGCCCCCCTAAAGAACAAGAAGGATGGTCCTTCTGGAGGTATGCTCATATTAGAATCTAACTTTACAGTTTCTTTTGCATCCAGTTGGGTGCTTGACTCTGGTTCTAGTGCTCATTTGTGCACCTCTATGCAGGGTCTTGAGGAGAGCAGGAGGCTAAGGGATGGGAAGATGATCCTATGCATCAGAAACAGAGCAAGAGTTGCTGCTGTGGCCGTGGGAACCTACCCTCTGTGATTACCGTTAGGATTAGATTTAATTTTAAGAGACTGTTATTATGTGCCTGCAGCAAGCAGAAATTTGATTTCTGTTTCATGTTTAGCACAAGAAGGCTATGTGATTAGCTTTCATAAGGACCATTGTAATATTTTTTATGAAAATAAAAAAGTTGCAAATGGTTTTGTCATTAATGGTCTCTATCAGTTACATGTTGATGTATCTGTATTCAATATCGAGCAAAATGTGAATGTCATAGGAATTAAAAGGCCTAGAGATAGTCTAAATAATAGGTATCTATGGCACCTAAGGCTAGGTCATATAGCGGAAGACAGGGTTAATAAATTGAAGAAATCCAGGCTATTGAGTCTGTTGACTTTCGAGTCATATCCAGGTTGTGAATCATGCCTTCAAGGCAAAATGACCAAGCTTCCTTTTGTGGGAATAGGGAAAGGGCCACAGACCTTCTTGTCCTAGTACATACGGATGTGTGTGGCCCATTTGATGTGCCGGCTAGATGCAACTACGTCTACTTTATTATCTTTATCGATGATATGTCTAGGTACGGATATGTGTTTCTAATGAAACACAAGTCTGAAGCTTTTGAAAGATTCAAAAAATTTAGATATGAGGTAGAAAAACAAACAGAAAAGCCCATTAAGGTTCTTCGATCAGATCGAGGAGGTGAATACCTTAGTCAGGAGTTCCTAGACTATCTTAAGGATAATGGTATAGTCTCTCAATGGACTCCACCTGGAATGCCTCAACTCAACGGGATTTTAGAATGGAGAAATCGGATCCTATTAGATATGGTCCGTTCCATGATGAGCTTTACAGACCTTCCTGAATTTCCTTGGGGACATTGTCTCATGACAGCAATTTATGTATTGAATAAGATTTCCTCTAAAACCGTTCCTACCACACCGTATGAGATATGGAATGGTAAGAAGTCAAGTCTGAATCATCTCAAAATTTGGGGTTATCCGGCTCATGTCAAGAGATAGCAGACGGACAAGTTAGAGTTCAGGTCTTTTAGAGCTCGGTTCATAGGATATCCTAAAGAGTCATTAGGATACTATTTTTATATTCTGAAAGACCACAATGTGATTGTGAGTCAAAATACTATTTTTCTTGAAAAATAGTTTATTCAAGATGGTGGCATCGGAAGAATAATTAAGCTCAAAGAGAATATCTTCCAAGAGCAACGAGCTAAAAAACCTGAGGAACCAAATCAATCAGAACTAGTCCTAACACAACCTCTTCCACCTCGTAGATCGATTAGGGTTTTTCGTCCTCCTAAAAGGTACTTAGGTACCATACAAGAAGATGTACAGGAAATGTTCCTCACGAGAAATGGATTCGTGGTGATGATCCCAAGACCTATGATGAGGCGATATCAGATATCGACTTTGAGAAATGGTTAGAGGCAATGAGATCAGAAATTGACTCAATGCACTCAAACCAAGTCTGGACCTTGGTAGATCCACCTGAAGGTATTGTACCTATTGGGTGTAAATGGATCTTCAAGAGAAAGATAGGTGCAGATGAGAATGTGGAGACATTCAAGGCTAGGCTCGTAGCGAAAGGTTATAGTCAGTGCGAAGGTATTGACTATCAGGATACCTTCTCGCCCATAGCCATGCTAAAATCCATCCACACATTGCTTGCTGTTGCAGCCTATTTCGATTATGAAATATGGCAGATGGATGTGAAAATGGCATTCTTAAATGGACATCTTGAGGAAGATATCTATATGGAACAGTCATTTGGTTTCATATCCAGTGATGATGATTACAAAGTCTGCAAGCTGCAAAGGTCCATTTATGGACTTAAGCAAGCATCTCAGAGTTGGAATACTCGTTTTAATGATGTGATCAAAATATTTGGTTTCATCAAGAATGAAGAAAAATCATATGTGTTCAAAAAGGTCAATGGGAGCACGATTATCTTCCTTGTATTGTACATAGATGACATCCTCCTAATTGGGAATGATATTCCCATGTTGACCTCAGTCAAAGTATGGTTGTCTAAGGAGTTCTCTATGAAAGATCTAGGAGAGGCATCCTTTATACTGGGTATTAAGGTCTATAGAAATAGACCAAATAGGATGCTCGGACTTTCACAGAAGATGTACATGAGGAGATGCTAAAAAGGTTTAGCATGAAAAACTCAAAAAGAGGTTTATTACCTTTTAGACATGGCATTCATCTCTCCAACAAGATGTGCCCTAACACACCTGAGGAGATTGAACGCATGAGCAAGATCTCTTATGCTTCGGCAATAGGGAGCCTCATGTATGCCATACTATGTACACTACCTGATATAGCCCATGCTGTGAGTGTCACAAGCAGATTTCAGTTAAATCTAGACGAAGAGCACTGGACTTTTATGAAATGTATCCTTAAGTACTTGAGAAGGACTAAGGATATGTTTCTAGTCTTTAGGAATGGAGAACTCCAGATTCAGGGATATACAGACTCAGACTTTATGTCTGATATAGATGATCGAAAGTTGACATCTGGGAGTCTGTTCATTTGCAATGATGATGCAGTCAGCTGGAAGAGTTTCAAGCAGACGGTGATTGCTGATTCTACCATGGAGGCAAAGTACATTGCTGCATCAGAAGCTGTGAAGGAGGTATTCTAGTACAAGAAGTTTACCACAGAGCTTGGAGTGATGTTATCAGATGCCATACCTCTTTACTGTGACAATAATGGCGCCATAGCCCTAGCTAAGGAGCCAAGATCTCACCAGAAGTCCAAGCACATCGAGCGGCGATTCCATTTGATCCGTGATTACCTCGAAAAGGGTTATATCGAGGTCAAGAGAGTCGACTCCACAGATAATGCGGCAGACCCACTGACTAAGCCATTGGGCCAGCAAAAGATCGAAGTCCACCTTGAGAAGATGGGACTTAGATATGTAGCCAATTGGTATTAGGTCAAGTGGGAGTTTGTTAGATGTGTACCCTAGATGCCAGATTGGCTGACACATTTCTGTACAAATCTAAGGGCAAATTTATAATTTTGACTATAAATCAATAAATGGGTTATTCTTCTATCACATTGTCTACATTGTGTCTGTGATACATCCTTTGAGTTAGTAGGAATGTCAATTCATATTTTCAAGAGTTGAAAATTTAAGATATGAATTTACATAACTAACTCATAAACAGCTCCTGACCATAGGATCATCACGAGGATGGTGATTGATCCGAAAAGTTGGTGTACGATCACTTTCTTAGGGTAAATGTGTCTTGAGTCTACGGTGTGAAGACATCAGAGCGAGAGTATAGGTATTCATTGAGAATGAGAGTACTGAGCGTGACCATCTCGAGCAGTCATAAGGAAGTCTACCTTCTCATCGATGACTAGCTCGATGCTGTAGTTGTGTGTCTAGTTCTTTGACCTGAGGTGCATCGGTAGTTCACCTTGAGTGTGTTATAATTTGACTACATCATAACTCGATCTCCTAGCCATTCGAAACCCTGAGGTGTATGTTGGCTGTGACATATTCATTGTAGGAACTAGGTCGCACCAAGATGGGATCTATCAACCTCGGTAGATGAGAGTAGTCCTATGATGATCGAAAGATCGAGTTCTTAAGCCCATGGCTATGGCAGAGTGAAATAATGGAAAAGAGTTTTCCATTGAGGTTTCACATCAGACTCGGATCGATCGATTGATTCATATGACTGATGTTGGGTTTGACGAGTTCACCTTAACTCTAATTCAGTCGGAACTCATGATAGAGAAACTCAATCACACAGGTAGCTGCACCGAGAGGTTTATCTTTAGTTCTGATGGGTTGCCACCACATACTGCTAGGTGTCACTGGTGTATTTTGAAAGTAATTAGAATGATATTGATGATCGATCATTCTAATTGTCTGAATCAGAAGTGTTTTGGTCCATCGAAAGGAGTTTCGATGATGTCGATGATAAGATCATGACATGTCTCATTACCATACGAAATTGAACCTAACTAGATCACACAAATAAGAGTTAGGGTCTGGATGTCATCAATTGGGCTAACCCAATTGATTTGGATAAGATCCAATTAGGTTCAAGAAAATCATGCTTGCACACGATTAAGCCTAACTTTCTCCTCGTGTAATCTTTTCTATCTCGACTGAGCCAAATGTGATTTGACTCATCTAGAGAATCTTGAAAAAGTTTTTCTTAGTCTAAATAAAGCTTGTCCAGCTCAGAAAAGGCTTGTCTTAATTCATGAGATGAATTTAAGACAACACCTGCTAATTCCTATCACCTGCCAATTTCATTTTAGGACATCTGTCAAATGTTGACATATGGGTCTTAAACTGAAGAGAGCTCATTAGAAGATTTTTATAGAGTGTATACATACCAAATCTACATTGAATTGAGTGCCATAATCAGATTATGGCGTGAGCCCAATTGGATTAAAGTGGGCACCCCAAATGGATAAGGATTGGAGAGACTTGATAACCTTGGACTCCTTGGCGCCAACTCTCTTTGTGCTTATCCAATGTTGGTGCCAACTTTTGGAGATAAGGTGGGGTTCTTATCTGATGTGATCAAATGATATCACTCCACCAATCAAAATTTTTTTAGATTAAATAGAATTTTCTGATTGGTCGAATGATGTGGCATTGCGCAGCATACAGGGTCTATAAAATCCCTGTCTGCACCTAGGGTTTGTAAGTTTCCGCTCAATACCCAGACAAAATGAGAATCCTCTCCTCTTCTCTATGTCCTCCCTACTCTCCTCTCTCCCCTCTTCATATCCAAGAAGTTGGACATCCATCTGGCCAAGGTCCAAGGCATGGTGACGCCTGGAACAGGAAGGCTGCAGGACATCTTTGACAGGCTGCTGCTCCAACTTCAGAAGGAGTTCTGAAGCACTTCCAAGTCAGATAGAGATCTGACTTTTGGAGCATAGATTCATGAGGAGAAGATGTTCCAAGTCCTATCTGAGTGGATACCGATAGAGGTCAAGCATTTGTGTGGCTACATCAGAACCTCGGGCTGTGTTGAGATCATCTACAGGGTAATCAGATTACCCTTGAGGTATGTCTATACTTCTATACTTTTAGATTTAATTTTTAGATTTTAAATATCATATAATAAAATTAGATCTATAAATATTAGATCTAAAATAGCATAGGATAAAATTTTTAAATTATTCCATCCCAGATTTGATGAAATCTGGAAGATCCTATAAAAGAAAAAGGCAATTTTTTCTTCAGATATAGTTTTCATATAATTCATCCCCTTGACCAAAATGATCATAGGATACCTCAGAGTTTAACTATCAACTCTGATCAGGTTGTCCACATTGGATTTCAAAATATCAAATCCATCTGATGGATTACCCTGGCCAAGGTTTTGCTAAATTGAAATACAGTGACTCATTCTTCTCCAACTCTTGGAGTGGTCAATCCCGTCTCAATCACACTCTGACTTCACAAGTACTTGACTATGCCCAGAAGCCTTCCATCACTGAATTAGAAATTCAGTTAGTCCAGTACCAAAGCACAGTGAGTTGCTTGCAAGTCACTGAGGTGATCTCGGGTCTAAGGGACACTTATACCTATATCCCATCAGAGACATTCTCGATAATAGAATGATCTGTAATTGGTCACGTTCAATGATGATGTACCCTTACATCTCACCTATATGTCATACCAGTATCTCCACACTCCTTGGTTAAGAGGACAACCAACCCATATGGCCTACAGCGACCTATGCTCAATAGAAGCTGTCGTCCTTATTAACAGCTTATCATTTGGTCATGAACAGTTTTAAGGACTAATCGATAAATCTTCTCTTTATCGAATCTAAATAGTCCTAAGGACTTCATCATAACAACAGAGTTCATTAGAAGATGAAAGCTTATGATGAAAATATCAAATATATTTTATTTATTAACAAATCAATTACCATACAAGATTGCTCAACCATCAACAGGCTGACGATTGATTTTTAGGACACATTTTTCAACAACTCCACTTGTCCTAAAGCCATTCGACACAGTATCTAATACCCATCTTCGACTTGTGGTTGTCGAACTCCTTTATCGCCAGGGCTTTAGTAAAGGGGTCGGCCAGGTTCTCCTTTTCGTTGATCTTCTGAAGGTCGATGTCACCTCGATCCACAATCTCCCGGATCAGGTGGAAGCAGCGCAAAATGTGCTTCATCCACTGGTGTGCTTTGGGTTCCTTCACCTGAGCTATGGCACCAGTGCTGTCGCAATAGAGCAGGACCGAACCATCGAGGGAGGGTGCTACTCTGAGCTCGATGATGAATTTTCTCAGCCATACAGCTTTTTTTGCGGTATCTGATGCTGCGATATACTCCGCTTCACAAACAGAGTCTGCCACAGTATGCTGTTTGGAACTCTTCCAGCAGATGGCTCCACCATTCAAAGTAAAGATATAACCCAACACACTTCTGCTGTCATCATGATTAGATTGAAAGCTGAGTCTATGAATCCCACAAGTTTCAGATCTGACTCGCCATAAACCAACCATTGGTCCTTAGTATTTCTCAAATACTTAAGGATGGCTTTAACCACTTTTCAGTGGTTTTCTCCAAGATCAGATTGGTATCTACTCACTACTCATAATGAGTATGCCACATCTGGTCTTGTACATATCATGGCGTACATGATAGATCCCACGATCGAAGCATATGGAACTCTACTCATACGCTCTCTCTCTTCAGGAGTTGTCGGACAATCTTTCTTAGAGAGAGAAATTCCATGGCCTATCGGTAAATAGTCCTTCTTGAAATTCTTCATGCTGAACCTCTTCAGCACAGTGTCTATGTACGTGGACTGGGATAACCCAAGCATCTTTTTAGATCTATCCCTATAGATCTTCATCCCTAGGATGTAGGATGCTTCACCCAAGCCCTTCATGGAGAACTACGATGACAACCAAACTTTTATTCCCTGTAGTGTGGGGATGTCATTTTCGATTAAGAGAATGTCATCCACATACAAGATAAGGAATACCACAACTGGATCATTTGCCCATTTAAAGATACAGCGCTCTTCTCCATTCTTAACGAAGCCATACATTTTGATCACCTTATCAAAATGCATGTTCCAACTTCGAGAAGCTTGCTTCAATCCATAAATGGATCTTTGAAGCTTGCACACCTTGGACTCATCTGTGGATATAAATCCCTCAGGTTGTATCATATACACCTCTACGGTCAGCTCTCCATTCAGGAAAGCTGTCTTTACATCCATTTGCTAGATCTCATAATCCAGATGGGCAGCTATTGCAAGCATTATCTGAATAGATTTGAGCATTATCACAGGAGAAAATATCTCGTCATAGTCAATACCATAATGTTGACGATACCCGTTGGCAAGTAGACGGGCTTTATAGGTCTCCACCTTTCTGTCTGCACCCTTTTTCCTTTTGAACACCCATTTAAATCCAATGGGTTTAACCCCTTCAAGTGGGTCAACCAATGTCCATACATCGTTGACCTTCATGGATTCCATTTCGAATTTTATGGCTTCAAGCCATTTCTCAGAATCAAGTCTCTGCATTACATCCATATAGGTGATCGGATCCTCATCGTTCTCATCGAGTTCGATCGGATCACCATCCCGGATCAAGAAACCATAGTATCTATCTGGCTGATGTGGTACTCTATCGGATCGCCTTAATGGTGCAGGTACATTGGGCTCCAGATCTGATCTAATCAAATCTGACTCAGGTTCAGCTATTGGTGTCGGTCCTTCTACCTGTTGAACTTCATCAAGTTCAATCTTAGAGGCAACGATTCCTTCACCAAGGAACTCCTTTTCTAAAAAGATTGCCTTAAGGCTGATGAACACCTTTTGTTCATCAGCATGGTAGAAAAAATATCCTTTGGTCTCTTTGGGGTACCCTATGAATGTGCATTTGTCAGACCTAGGTCCAAATTTCTCTGTGACTAATTGTTTGACATAGGCCGGGCACCCCTAGACCCTTAGGTGTGAAAGTGCTGGCTTACGCCCTATCCATATCTCATATGGAGTCTTAATTATAGACTTACTTGGAACCCTATTAACAGATAACAGACCGATTCAAGTGCATATCCCCAGAAGAATATTGGCAAGCTGGCAAAATCCATCATGGATTGGACCATGTCTAACAGAGTTCGATTTCTCCTTTCAGACACACTATTATGCTGTGGTATTTCTAGAGGAGTTCATTGGGAGAGAATCCCATTCTCTCCTAGATATGTGAGAAATTCACTAGAAAGATATTTCCCTCCTCAGTCAGATCGAAGAGTTTTAATGCTCTTCCCAGTTTATTTTTCTACTTCATTTTGGAATCGTTTGAACATTTCAAATGAATCCGACTTATGTTTCATCAGATAGACATATCCATATCTGGATAGATCATCTGTGAAAGTTATAAAATAGAAATATCCACCTCTAGCACTTGTGCTCATGGGCCCGCATATATCAGTATGTACTAGGCCCAAGAGCTCAATAGCTCTCTCACCTTTTTCAGTAAAAGGTGACTTGGTCATTTTACCAAGAAGACAGGACTCACAGATTGGAAGTGATTCACAATCACTGACTTTGAAGATTCCCTCTTGAGTCAACCTGTTTATTCTATTCTTGTTTATATGACTTAGCCTACAGTGCCATAAGTAGATATCTGACATACTATCTAATCTAGGGTGCTTGCCAGTTGAATAGACTACATTAACAGGTTGTGATAACATATACATACCCTTATTCAAATATCCACAAAAAATAGTAACATCATTCATAATGATATTACAAACTTATTTTTTTATTAAAATTTTATAATCATTTTTGGCCAAAAGGCCTACATAAATGATATTTAAAAAGAAACTGGGACAGAAATGATAATCATTAAGAACAACGATATGAGATTCAAATACAAGTTTCAAGATTCCTAATGCTAGAACTGAAACTAATCTTCTATCTCCAACATTCAGGAACCTCTCACCTTGCTCAAATCTCCTACTGACCTGCAACCCCTGCAACGAATTATAAATATGGTAAGGGCTACCGGTATCCAATACCCAGTCAGTTATATCACAAATAGAGAAATTACAAAGAGTTATCATATAAATACCTTGCCCAGCAACAACTTACTATTTTCTCTACCTGTTTGGGTCCAGAGAGGCAATGTACCGGGCACAGTTCCTCTTCTAGTGCCTCCGCTTTTTGTAAAAGAAGCATTCAGCTTAACTCTTATCGGGCTTGATCTTTTTGGTCTGGCCCTGCACTGATGTCCCAGCCTGAACTTGCATCTTTTTCACTTTCTTCTTCTTGTTCTTCTTTCCTTTCTTAAAGGATCGAGAATCAGAAGACGAACCTCCCACTAAGTTCACTGACTCCTTGTGCAGTTGGTGATCCTTCTCAAAGTTCTGAAGCAACCCCAGTAACCCGTGGTAGTTCACTTCAGGCTTTATCATTCTATAATGAGTGAGAAATGGGAGATAAAACTTGAGCAGTGAGTTTAGTATTGCATCCTTCCCAAGCTACTCATGCAAGGAAAAGCCGAGCTTGCTCAATCGTTCCAACAACTCGATCATGTACAATACATGATCAGTGACAGAGGCACCATCCCGCATTTTGACGTTGAAGATGGCACAACTAGTCTTATGCCTTTCCACATCATCAGGTGTGCCAAAGACATCCTCCAACACTTGAAGCATGTCCTTTGGCTGAGCCGTCTCGAATCTACAACTAAACTCGTCGCTCATGGCAGCCAGCATGATACAGCGCACCGTGGTCCAATCACTGAGCCACTTCTGGTAAGTGTCTCTGACTGTTCCACATGCATTGGCAGCTGGCTCCTCAGGTGTAGGATCCATTATCACATATAGAATCCATTCATGCTCCAGGACTATCTTCAACTTTCGGTACCAGTTATCAAAGTTAGGTCCCACCAACTTATCATTGTCCAACAATGATCGGAGCGATAGAGAAGTGGCCATATCCGCACAAAAAAAAAATCATAACCTAATTAGTAATTGATTCATTAAACCTAAAGATTTGGACTTTAATCAAAAAATTTCTTTCACTATTTTATTTTAATTGGTAGCCTCTACCTCTAATTCAAAGAATTACCCTAATTCCTTAGTGGGTACTAGAATCCACTTAGACTGTACATAAGCTCAACTTTGGTTGGCCAACCCATGTACATCTAAGGATAGGTACATAATCAATTATTTCTCTAAATAATTTTTAGTAATTTTAATTTTACCCCAGAAACCTAATCAGTAGGCTTTGGCCTCCACTGTAAGGATCCGGTTGAAGTGAATTTCAATGTAGGGGTAAAACGGTAATTTTAAAACTTTTTCAAAATTATAATTTTATAGTAAAAATTATTAATTAATCTAATTAATTAACATATATTAACTTTACACAAGGATCTAAATATGATATATATAGCATACATTTAAATTTAAAATTTAAACTTCTACAGTAGATGTTTTATTGTTATGTGTTCAGAACACATTACCTTCATGCAGATAGTCGATCGCTACAGTCTGATCACCATCGAAATGATTTGATCATCATAATACAGCCACACAGTATGTCTGGCCTCTACAGATCATCCACACGAAGCTCCCAATCTGATTGGCTCCTCACGAATGCTAGTTCATTGCAAAATTCTTTCGACGGCTGATGCTGATCAAACTCCTTGGATCGGTGTCTGTCGACTCCTCAGAAGCTCTGGATCATGAACAAAGGTGCTTGAGAGGTTGATGAAGCTCTTCCTAAAGTTTGGTGGACTCATGATACTCGTAGTTCACCTTCTCACTTCCCGAATCTTAGGCAGAAACCCTAGGGTACTCTCAGAAAAACCCTGCACCCTTTCTCTCTTCTTTTCTTTTCTTTTCTTTTCTTTTCTTTTCTCATGCAGAAAGCCTTTCTCATGCCCCCTTTTTTCTCACAGATCAGATTAGCACATGCCCCACTTTCTCATTCCTTTTAAAATGGTGCAAGATCGCATCTTCTCAGCATTTTCATCGCGTGAGAGGATAAAGCCAGGTGGTTGCTCACTTGAATTCAAATCGAATTTGAATTCAAATGCCAACCAACCTATCCTTATCCACTCAAGGCGTGAGAAGAGAAGGGGCATGGGTTCATTTGTGCATGGAGAGTTTACATGAGAAACCTTTTCTCGTGTAGTGAATGGGGCGCATAAGTGGATAAGGTGGCGCATAAGATTAGTTGCCTATTCAAATTCAAACATCATTTGAATTTGAATGGCCAACCAACCATCTTTATCCACTCAAAATGGCACACATAGGAGGGCATGGGAAGGCTTCTACATGGGAGAAAATTCATGAGAACTGATTTCTCGTGAATTCAAATGGGCGCAGGATGAGGTGAGGTGGTGCAGGGAGATAAGTCAAGGTGGTTTCAAACCTAATTGAACCAACCTTGTTAAAATAGGTTAGGCACAGTTAGACTAAATTAAACCCAATACAATTAGGCTTAATTAGGCTCAATAAAATCCTAATCAAATCAGAAATTGACTAAGCCCAACCCCTGATCAGATCAGGGACCAAACTATCTCGGCGATTAGGTCAACTCTTAACCTAATCGGGTCAAATCCAACTGCATCCAATTCAATTGGACTTGATCCAAAAATAATTACTCAATCAAATTGAGTTAATTAATGATCAAATCACTAATTAAATCTCTCATAAATACTGAGTCCAAATCCGATGGGCAATCAGGCATCAAAGTCCATCGATATGAAACCCTGATCGAAGAGTCCCAAATAAGTGGGACTCTTGACCTCGGTACTCAAAATGTGTGAAACTCATGATCAGAGAATTTTGATTCTTGATTATAGAGTTTCAGACATGTAGGACTCAGAGTCTCCAAGTATTAGGACTTTTGGTCAAAGAGTTTCGGTCCAGTGAGACTCTTCACCAACCATCAGATCAGATAGAAACCTCTAATGTGTGTGACCCCACAGGTTCGAACCTAAGCCGGTAGCACAGGAATCAATTTCTGTACTAATCGAAGTGACCATCTAGCAATGGTACCCGACGTCTGGATAGGTCGAATAGTCACAATCGCAACACTCAGAACCTATGCGAATATGGTTACTGTATAATTCATCCCTTTTGACCCCTGTATATAGGATGACTCAGGGTTAAACTATCAACCCTAATCAGATCATCTGAATCGTGCTCAACTCAAACAGTCCTATGACTCCTCACTAGGACTACCCTGGCTAAGATTTCTAAATTAAAACACGACTGTACACAACTCCTGAACTGGAGTGGTCAATCCCATCTTGACACACGCACCGACAAGTCAAGTACTTGACTACACCCAGCATCCTTCCGTCATTGAATTAGAAATTCAGGTAGTCCAGTGCCTAAGTGTAGTGAGTTGCTTGCAAGTCACTGTGGCAATCTCAGGTTGGAGGGATAGTTATACCCATATCCCATCGGAGCAAATCTTGACAGCAAAAAAAGCTCTGGAGTCGGTCACGTTCAGTGCAGATGTACCCTTACATCTCACCTGTATGCTATACCAGTGTCTCCATACTCCTTGGTTAAGAGGACAACCAACCCATATGGCACACAACGACCTATGCTTGATAAACATTGTTGTCCTTGGTAACAACATATCATTTGGTCGTGAATAGGTTTAAGGACTAAACGACAAATCCTCCTTTGTCGAGTCTAAATAGTCCTAAGGACTTCACCACAACACAGGAGTTCATTAGAAGATGAAATAATTTGTGATGAAAAATATTAAAATAATTTTTATTAATTTATAATTCATATACTAATACAAGAAAGAGCACAACCGTCAACAGGCTGACGATTGACTTTGGGATACTATTCCCAACAATCTCCCATTTGGCCTAAAGCCAATCAGTGTAGTATCTAATATCCATCTTCGACTTGAAGTCATCGAACTCCTTCACCGCAATGGCTTTAGTGAATGGGTCGGTTAGGTTCTCCTTTCCATCGATCTTCTGAAGGTCAGCATCACCTCTATCCATGATTTTTCAGATAAGATGGTTGCGGCGCAGAATATGTTTTGTCTGCTGGTGTGCCTTTGGTTCTTTCGCCTGAGCAATGACTCCAGAGCTGTCACAATAGAGCAGAACTAGACCAACAAGGGAGGGTGTTACTCTGAGCTCGGTGATAAATTTTTTCAGCCACACCACTTCTTTGGCAGCATCTGATGCAGCGACATACTCTGCCTCGCAAACTGAATCAGCCACAGTGTGCTGCTTGAAACTCTTCCAGCAGACAGCCCCACCATTAAGGGTAAAAATATATCCTGACACACTCTTACTGTCATCTTGATCAGACTAGAAACTAAAATCTGTAAACCCTATAAGTCTCAAGTCCAATTCACCGTAAATAAGCCACTGGTCCTTAGTATTTCTTAAATACTTCAGGATGGTTTTAACAACCTTCCAGTGATTCTCCCCTGGATCAGATTGGTATCTACTCACTATTCCTAGTGAGTATGCCACATCTGGTCGTGTACATATCATGGCGTACATGATAGATCTCATTGTCGAAGTATATGGAATTCTACCCATACACTCTCTCTCTTGAGGTGTTGTCGGATAATCTCTCTTTGAGAGAGAAATTCTATGGCCTATCGGTAGATAGCCTTTCTTGGAATTCTCCATGCTGAACCTCTTCAGCGTAGTATCAATGTACATGGACTGGGATAAGCGAAGCAACCTTTTAGATCTATCCCTATAGATCCTCATCCCTAGGATGTAGGAAGCTTCTCCTAGATCCTTCATGGAGAACTGTGACGACAGTCAAATCTTTATTCCTTGTAATGCAGGGATATCATTTTCGATTAAGAGAATGTCATCCACATACAATACAAGAAATACCACTACTGGACCATTAGTCCACTTATAAATGCAGGGCTCTTCTCCATTCTTAACGAAGCCATACATTTTGATCGTCCTATCAAAATGTATGTTCCAACTCCGAGATGCCTGCTTAAGTCCATAAATGGACCTCTGTAGCCTGCACAGCTTAGACTCATCTGTGGATGTGAACCCTTCAGGTTGTATCATATACACCTCTTCGTCCAGCTCTCCATTTAGGAAAGCTATCTTCACATCCAACTGTCAGATTTTATAGTCCAGATGGACAGCTATCGCAAGCATAATCCGAATGGATTTGAGCATTGCCACAGGAGAAAATATCTTGTCATAGTCTATACCATAATGTTGACGATATCTCTTGGCAACCAGACGGGCTTTATAGGTCTCCACCTTTCCATCTGCACCCCTTTTCCTCTTGAAGACCCACTTACACCCTATGGGTTTTACTCCTTCGGGTGGGTCAACCAATGTCCACACATCGTTGACCTTCATGGAATCCATTTCGAATTTCATGGCCTCTAGCCATTTCTCAGAGTCTGGTCTCTGCATTGCATCCATGTAGGTAATTGGATCCTCATCATTTTCATCAAGTTCGACAGGATCGCTATCTCGGACCAAGAAACCATAGTATCTGTTCGATTGACATGGTACTCTACCAGACCGCCTTAAGGGTGCAGGAACAATGGGCTCCGGATCTGATCTAACCAAATCCAATTCAAGTTCGCAACTTATGTCAATTTTTCCATCTGTCGAACTTCCTCAAGTTCAACCTTAGAGGCAACAGTCCCTTCACCAAGGAACTCCTTTTTCAAAAAGATTGCCTTAAGGCTGACAAACACCTTTTGCTCTCAGCTAGGTAGAAATAATACCCTTTGGTCTCTTTTGGGTACCCTATGAAATAACACTTGTCAGACCTAGGTCCAAGCTTGTCCGTAATTAAATGTTTAACATAAGCCAGACACCCCCAAACCCTAAGGTGCGAGAGTATTGGCTTACGTCCTATCCATATCTCATAAGGTATTTTGGTTACAGACTTACTCAGAATCCTATTTAGAAGGTAACAAGCCGATTCAAGCACATATCCCCAGAGGAAGATCGGCAGACCAGCAAACCCCATCATAGATCGAACCATATCCAACAAGGTCTGATTCCTCCTTTCAGACACACCATTATGCTGTGGTGTTCCAGGAGGAGTCCACTGAGAGAGAATCACATTCTCCCCAAGATATGTCAGAAACTTATTAGAAAGATATTCACCTTCTCGATCAGATCGAAGAGTTTTAATATACTTCCCAGTTTGTTTTTCTACCTCATTTTGGAATAGTTTGAATATTTCAAACGACTCCGACTTATGCTTCATTAAGTAGACATACCCATACCTCGATAGGTCGTCTGTGAAGGTTATGAAGTAGAAATATCCACCTCTTGCACTTGAGCTCATGGGTCCACATACATCAAAATGTATCAGACCCAAGAGTTCGTTGGCTCGCTCACCTTTTCCAATAAAAGGTGATTTGGTCATCTTCCCAAGAAGATAGGACTCACAGGTTGGAAGTGATTTACAATCATCAACTTCAAGAATTCCTTCTTGAGCCAATCTGTTTATCCTATTCTTATTGATATGACCTAGCCTACAGTGCCAAAGGTAGACTTCTGACATATTATCCATTCTAGGGCATTTACCAGAGGTTTGAACCACATTAACAGGCTGTGATACTAAGTAAATTCCATTATTTAGTTGTCCAACAAACATTGTAACACCATTCAAAATGATATTGCAAATATTTTCTTTTATTAAAAATTCATAACTGTACATGGCCAAAAGGCCTACAGAAATAATATTTAATAAAAAACTTGGACAATAGTGACATTCACTCAGAATTACATTACGAGAGTTGATTACAAGGTTCATGATTCCTAAAGCTAGAATTGAAACTTTGCTTCCATCTCCAACGTTCAAGAACCTCTCACCTTCATCAAATCTCCTACTGACCTGCAGACCCTGCATCGAATTACAGATATGATAAGGGATTTTGGTATCCAATACCCAGGCAGTAGTATCACAAATGGAAAAGTTGCAAGGTGTTATCATATAATTACCTTGCTTCTTCTTCGACCTGTTCGGGTCTAGGGAGGCAATGTATAGAGGATAGTTTCTCTTCCAGTGCCCCTGCTTCTTGTAAAAAAAATACTCCGCCTGGCTCTGGTCGGGCTTGCGCTTCTTGGTCTGACCCTGTGCAGACATCCCAACATGCAGCTGCACCTTCTTATTCTTCTTCTTCTTGTTCTTCTTCCCTTTCTTAAAGGGTCGACGACCATAAGAAGACCCTCCCACAACATTCACCAACTCCTTATGGAGCTGGTGGTCCTTCTCAAAGTTCTGCAGCAACCCCAATAAGCCGTGGTAGTTCACTGCAGGCTTTGTCATCCGAAAATAAGTAAGGAAGGGGAGGAAGACTTGGGCAAAGAATTAAGGATCGCATCCTTACCGAGCTACTCGTGCAAGGGAAAGTCTAGTTTACTTAGGCACTCAATCATTTCGATCATGTACAGTACATGATTGGTGACTGAGGCCCCATCCCTCATCCGAGCATTGAAAATGGCATAACTAGTTTTATACCTTTCAACGTCATCAGGCGTGCCAAAGGAGTCGTTCAACATTTGAAGCATCTCCTGTGGCTGGGCATTCTCGAACTTGCGGCTGAACTCATCATTCATTACCGCCAGCATTATGCATCGAACGGTGGTGCGATCGTTGAGCCATTTTTGGTAAGTGTCTCGGACCATTTCTCTAGCATTCGGGGCTAGCTCCTCAAGTGCCGGATCCATTACTACATAAAGGATCCACTCATGCTCAAGGATGATTTTCAATTTTCGATACCAGCTATCAAAATTAGGTCCCATGAGCTTGTCATTATCTAATAATGATCGGAACGACAGGGTAGTGGCCATAGTTGCATAAAGGAAAACCAGACCTTTATTAGTACATAAATTATTAATACTAAAGACTTGGACTTTAGTCTAAAATTTCTCTCAGTATTTTTATGAACTGGTAGCCTCAACCTCCAATTCGAAGAATTACTTTAATTTCTTAGTGGGTACCAAAATCCACACAGACTACACACGAGCCCAACTTTGGCTGGTCAATCTATGTGCATCTATGGGTAGGTTCATAACCAGTTGTTTCTCTCAACAACTTTTAGTAATTAATTTTATCCCAAAACTTAATCATTAGGCTTTGGCCTCCACTGAAAAGATCTGGTTAGGTCCAACCATTAACATGACTTGATTTAGTGAATCTAACCAATAAATGATCAGGTCCGACTTTGGCCAGCCAACCTGACCACCATCAGAAAGACTCAACCAAATGATCATATTATGAATGATAATTCCATTAGTCAATAAGCACCAGGCCTTTAGGCCTCCAGTGATTATTAAACTAATAGACTCATTATCACTCACTTAATGGGAGGCTATGACTTAGTTATCACTATAACTTAATCATTTTTAGGGACCTAATAATTTTTGAGGATTTTATTAAAGGATAGAAGAGAAAAAATAAACAAGCCAATTTCAATCCTCCCACTGACTTCACCAAGTCAGATTAAAAGGATTTAATTAAAGCCAGCATTAGGAGTACCTAAATTAGTCACACTGATTTACCTAATGACATGGGTGAGCCCTAATCACCAAGTGATCTAATCAAAACCTAACTCACCAGGTTGGCCAGGTAAGTGAGATCAGTGGAAGGGATATGCCATTAACTCGTCAAAGATCGAATCAATGCGAGTAGCTTCCAGTTAAAAACCACTGATCAAACTACCAAACTTACCCTAGACACCAACCGGTTAATTAGTTTTAATTTGATCAACTTAGTAAATAGGGTTCCACCGCGTAGCCATGAATTAAGTCCATCTTAGTCTAGTTAAAGACATGGATCCATTCAACTACAACTATTGGAGTTAAGTCTAGAGTGTCCTTGACCTAATCTAATTCAACTTTTGATTAGATTTGACCAATTACTCTAATTTAGTCCATTTCTTTAAGCTAACCTTAGGTCTAACCCAATTATGGATCTAATCTATCTAACCCATTGATCCACAAGTTTATGCAATTGTCTTAGGTCTTAATTCATAATTCTAGACCAACTAAACAACACTTAATTCTTTTAATTAAGTATTTGGGCTGATGGATCAAAGTTTGGTATTTCAAAAATAATTTTCAAATTTGAAAGATTTTATTTTTTGTTCACCAAATGTGTTAACTCATTTCACAAATGGATCAACACATTTCATAAACAGCAATTCTATTGCTAATTACATAACAAAAAATAACTCAATCAAAATAAATCATGAATATTCCTTTAGATCTAATCTAACATATTCATGATAAATTTTATAATTGAACCTTTATAATTAAGTCCTTTCACTGCTTCGTCTGTATGGGATATAATCGCATCGGTACCCCTACCGCCATAGGAGAACTCCATCGAATGAGAGGAGAGGGCCTTTAAACTCTACTTTTCTCCTATGACCGGACGACCATAGCAACCAACCCAATTAGACTACTTGCTACTTGGATTAAGTATATCTAAATATACTAATTTTAAAATTTAAATTTCAAATTTCAAATTTCAAATAAATTTTAAATTTCAAATTGCAAATTTTTGAATTTCAATTTTTGAATTTTAAATTTTTGAATTTTGAATTTTGAATTTCAAATTTTAAATTTCAAATTTTGAATTTAAAAATTTAAATTCAAATTTTAAATTTAAACTTTAAGATTACTACTTAATCTATGCATGCAAATGTATATCATATTTTAGAACCTGACTCTGATACCATTTGAAGTGAATTTCAGTACAGGTGTAAAACGGTAATTTTAAAACTTTTTCAAAATTATAATTTTACAGTGGAAATTATTAATTAATCTAATTAATTAATATATATTAACTCTACATAAAGATCTAAATATGATATATATAGCATGCATTTAAATTTAAAATTTAAACTTCTACCGTAAACGTTTTACTGTTATGTGTTCAGAACACATTACCTTCATGCAGGTAGTCGATCGCTGCAGTCTGATTATCGTCGGGATGGTCTGATCATCGTAATGTAGCCATACAGTATGTTTGACATCTACAGATCATCTACACGAAGCTTCGATCTGATCGGTCCCTCACGAATGCTAGTTCATTGCAGAACTTTTTTGACGATCGATGCTGATCGAACTCCTTCGATCGGTGTCTGCCGACTCCTCGGATGCTTTGAATTGTCAGCAAAGGTGCTTGAGAGGTTGATGAAGCTCTTCCTGAAGTTTGGTGGACTCACGACACTCGTAGCTCACCTTCTCACTTCCCGAACCCTAGGCAAAAACCCTAGGATACTCTCAGAAAAATCCTGCACCCTTTCTCTCTTCTTTTCTTTTCTTTTCTTTTCTTTTCTCATGCAGAAGGCCTTTCTCATGCCCCCTTTTTTCTCACAGATCAGATTAGCACATGCCCCACTTTTTTATTCCTTTTAAAATGGTGCAAGACCACGTCTTCTCAGCATTTTCACCGAGTGAGAGGATAAAGCCAGGTGGTTGCTCACTTGAATTCAAATCGAATTTGAATTCAAATGCCAACCAACCTATCCTTATCCACTCAAGGCATGAGAAGAGAAGGGGCGTGGGTTCATTTATGCATGGAGAGTTTACACAAGAAACTTTTGTTAGATATGTGCCCTAGATGCCAGATCGGCTGACACATTCCTATACAAATCTAAGGGCAAAATTATAATTTTGACTATAAATGAATAAAAGGGTTATTCTTCTATCACATTGTGTACATTGTGTCTGTGATACATATTTTGAGTTAGTGGGAATGTTAATTCATATTTTTAAGAGTTGAAAATTTAAGGCATGAATTTACATAACTAACTCATAAACTACTCCTGACCATAGGATCATCACGAGGATGGTGATCAATCCGGAAGGTTGGTGTACGATCGCTTTCTTAGGATAGATAAGTCTTGAGTCTATGGTGTGGAGATATCAAAATGAGAGTACAGGTGTTCATTGAGAATGAGAGTACTGAGCGTGACCACCTCGAGCAGTCATAAGGAAGTCTACCTTCTCGTCGATGACTAGCTCGATGCTGCAGTTGTGTGTCTAGTTCTTTGACCTGAGGTGCATTGATGGTTCACCTTGAGTGTGTTATAGTTTGACTACACCATAACTCGATCTCCTAGCCATTCAAAATCCTGAGGTATATGTTGGCTGTAGCATATCCATTGTAAGAACCAGATCGCACCTAGATGGGATCTATCAACCTCGGTAGATGAGAGGAGTAGTCCTATGATGATTGAAAGATCGAGTCTTTAAGCCCATGGCCATGACAGAGTAAAATAATAGAAAAAAAATTTTCATTGAATTTCACATCGGACTTGGATCGATCGATTGATTCATATGACTGATGTTGGGTTTGACGAGTTCACCTTAACCCTAATTCAGTTAGGACTCATGATAGAGAAACTCAATCACACAGGTAGCTGCACCAAGAGGTTCATCTTCAGTTCTGATAGGTTGCCACCATATACTGTTAGGTGTCACTGATAGATTTTGAAAGCAATTAGAATGATTTTGATGATCGATCATTCTAATTGTCTGAATCAGAAGAGTTCTGATCCATCGAAAGGAGTTTCGATGATGTTGATGATGAGATCACGACATGTCTCATTATCATACAGAATTGAACCTAACTGAGTCACACAAACAAGGGTTAGGGTCTAGATGTCATCAATTGGTCTACCCCAATTGATTTGGATAAGATCCAATTAGGTTCAAGAAAATCGTGCTAGCACTCGATTGAGCCTAACTTTCTCCTCGTGTAATCTTTTCTGTCTCTACTGAGCCAAATATGATCTGACTCATCCAGAGAACCTTAAAAAGGTTTCTCTCACTCTAATTGAAGCTTGTCCAGCTCAGAAAAGGCTTGTCTTACTTCATGAGATGAATTTAAGACAATACCTACTAATTTCTAGCACCTGTCAATTTCATTTTAGGACATCTATCAAAAGTTGACATATGGATCTTAAACTGAAGAGGATTCATTGAAAGATTTTTATGGAGTGTCCACATGTCCAAACCACTTCAAATTGGGCACCATAATCAGATTATGGTGTGAGCTCAATTGGATTTAAGTGGGTGCCCCAAATGGATAAGAACCAAAGAGTCCTGATAAACTTGGACTCTTTGGCACCACCTTATTTGTGCTTATCCAATGTTGGTGCCAACATAGGAGAGAGCATGGAGATTCTTATCTGATGTGATCAGATGATATCACTTCATCAATCAAAATTTTTTCAAAATTTATTAGAATTTTTTGATTGGTCGAATGATGTGGCACTGCACAGCATACAGGATCTATATAAACCCTGCTGCACCTAGGGTTTCATGATAGAACTTGTTTTATGCAAAAAACCTATTAGCTGCTGCCCCCTCCCATCTTCTATACATCCTCCCTGCTCTTATTTCTCCCCTCTTCTCATTCAAGAAGTTGGACATTCATCTAGCAAAGGTACAAGGCGTGGTGATGCCTGGAACAGAAGGCTGCAGGACATCTTCGACAGGCTGCTGCTCTAACTTTAGAAGGAGTTCTGAAGTACTTTCAAATCAGATATTGATCTAATTTTTGGAGCATAGAATCATGAGAAGAAGATATTCTAGATCCTACCTGAGTGGATACTGGTAGAGGCCAGGTGCTTGTGTGGCTACATCAGAACCTCAGGCAGTGCTGCGATCATCTACAGGGTAATTAGATTACCCTTGAGGTATGTCTATATTTCTCATACTTTTTGATTTAATTTTAGATTTTAAATATCAGATAATAAAATTAGATCTAATAGATATTAGATCTGAAATAGTGTAGGATAAAAATTTTTAATTTATTCCATCCCAGATTTGATGAAATCTGGAAGATCCTACACAGGAAAAAGGTAGTTTTTCCTTCAAATGATATCAGAGCCAGGTTGTTGGCTCTATTTCAGATCTATTTTAGATCTAATTTTAATTTTAATTTATCTAATATTAAATGATTTTATATGTCACATCAGATGTGATAGGATCTAAAATTAAAATATTTAAAATTAAATCTAAGAAGATCTAACATGCATGAGATGCATAACTAGACTAGGATTAATTGAATCCATGAATAGTCTTAAGTTTTATATTTAATGAGATTAAAATATGAACTAAATATAATTTATTCTCTATTTTTTTTGATTTTATAATTGTTATAATCAGATCAAAAATTAAAAAATAAAATTTTAATTATTTCATAAAATTGATCTGTTGCATACCTAGACTAGTTGTAGAATTGTTCTAGTAACTTGTCTAGAATAGTTTTTATTTTGAATAGTTCAATTTAAATTCTATTTTTTAGATATTATATGTGATGTATCAGATCTAAAAGCATGTTAATTAGATTGATTTTTGATACATGAGATGTATGCAAAGAATATATTAGTTAGATCTTAAATTGTATATGTGATATGTTAATTTAGATCTAACTAGTTTTGTAGTTAAATTTATATTTCTGATTAAGGTATTCTTCGTGGCCGTTCGGTCATAAGAATAAAGTAGAGTTTTAAGACCCTCTCTTCTCATTCAATGGGGTGTTCATATGACATGTAGAGGTGCCGCGCATTCATCCTTAATCAAAAATCAAAACTTACTTTTTTGCAAAATCCTAGATCCTGAAACCCTAGGATTTATTTTACATACTTTGTTTATGAACCCAAACTTAATTAATGTATTGAGCTTATGAAATTAAGTTAGGTCTAAAATTGAGAATTTCAGATCTAAGATATTTTCATAAGATTGGGTTCGGGCTTGGGTAGCTCAATTAGGTCTAACGGTTGATCAAACTGAATTAAGAGTTGGTTAGGTGGGATCATGAAAGCTAATAATTGACCAGCCTAATAGGATTAAGTCTGGGTCAAGGTCAAATCACATTTAAATGTGACTCGATCAAGTTAAGACCTAATTTGACTCAGTGGTTAGAGCTTGGATTGTAGACTAACTCAATTAGTTCTGGTTCGATAATTTGGTGTCTAAGGTAAGTTGGGCAAATGCGATCGACTGGTTTTTAATTAGGAGCTACTCGACTCGAATGCATTCTTGTCGAGTTAATGGCATATCCCTCCCATCGGTCTCACTTACCTGGCCATATGTATCGACCCAGTTCTGATTTGAGGTGGCTAACAATTCGAGCTGACCCATGCCACTAGGTTAGTCATAATTGTTATGACTATGTCAAGTCAAGTTTAAAGAGACCTAAATCAAATCTCCCTAAGAAAATATTAAGTCTAGGTCTTCCACCATTGTGGATGTGCGGGTCCTTCTCGGGGTTGATTATTCTCGGCTGGTTACAGTGGCTCAGTTGTACTGGAAAGGCGCAACCATGTCCATTAGGCATTGGATGCTACGGATTAGAGGATGGGTTGGGCTCAATATTTCAGATACGGTGAGGGATCCAATCAGGAATCTAGTTCGTGTAAATGGTGGGTTTGGCTTAACTAAGGATTGGAGCAATATCCCGGATATGGTGAGCTTCATGAATTAGAGACCAAGTTTTGGGTACACCATGATTAGAGAATCATTGGATAAGAGTTGTCCACTCATCGATTGACCCATCACCAATAACTGTTAGGTGAGGTGATGAGCCAGTCGGTGAGACTGCACCACCCATTAGAAATCACTAATCATGGAGATTTTCACATCTCTACCAAGGGAGTGTAGGGATCTGAGAAAATAGTGAAAGCCTAATTTGTTTAAAAATAAAAATCTTAAATAAATTGATTGAGTCTGATTACAAAATATAACTAAAAACTTTAAACTCTCTACAGAAAATATGTATGCCTCAAACCCCCTGACCAAAATTCTAGACACTCATAGACTGACTGGACCAAATTTTAAGGACTGGTTGAGGAACTATAGAATTATTCTGGATTTTGAAAAATTGACTCATGTCTTGGACCAGGATCCACTTGCCATGCCAGCACGTCCGACTGCTGAATAGAGAGCGTCTCTGAAAAAGTAGACGGATGATGATAACAAAGCCATACATGTTGGGTGCAATGTCTGATGATTTGCAGCACTAACATGAAAATATTTTGACTACCCACCAAATGTTGGCTCACCTACAAGAGTTGTTTGGTGAATAGAGTCACACGGCCAAGTATCAAGTCTGTCAAAGACTTTTTAAGGCCAAGATGCATGATGGGCAGTCAGTCCAAGATCATTGTTCGACAATGATCAAGGATTTTGAGGAGCTTGAGAAGCTCGATATCATCTTAGACAAGAATTTTTAGATTGATGTGATCCTTCAGTCCTTGTCCAATGCATATGGTCAGTTCATCATGAACCTCCATATGCATAAGATGCAATGTACCTTGGCCGAGTTAATGAATATGCTGGTTACGGTTGAGCTTTCAATGAAAGGTTCAAAAGGCTCAATTCTTGCTGTGGAGCGGACTTCTTCTAAGAGAAAGTCTTTTGGAAAGAAAAAGAAGTCCGTGAAGAAGCAGAAGGTGGATGGCAAGAACAAGAAGATAGGACCAAAGAAGAAGGTTTCTGAAAAGGGAAAGTGTTTCCACTGTCAGTCAGAAGGTCATTGGAAGCAAAACTGTCCTCAGTACCTGGCCACCCTGAAGAACAAGAAGGATGGTCCTTCTGGAGGTATGCTCATTATCAAATCTAATCTTACGGTTTCTTCTGCATCCAGTTGGGTGCTTGACTCTGGTTCTAGTGCTCATTTGTGCACTTCTATGCAGGGTCTTGAGGAGAGCAGGAGGCTGAGGGATAGTGAGATGATCCTACGTGTCGGGAATGGAGCAAGAGTTGCTGCTGTGACCGTAGGAACCTACCCTCTGCGATTATCGTTAGGATTAGATTTAGTTTTAAGAGACTGTTATTATGTGCCTATAGCAAGCAGGAATTTGATTTCTGTTTCATGTTTAGCACAAGAAGGCTATGTGATTAGCTTTCATAAGGACCATTGTAACATATTTTATGAAAATAATAAAGTTGCAAATAGTTTTGTTATTAATGGTCTCTATCAATTACATGTTGATGTATCTATTTTTAATATTGAGCAAAATGTGAATGCCATAGGAATTAAAAGGACTAGAGATAGTCTAAATAATAAGTATCTATGGCACCTAAGGCTAGGTCATATAGCGGAAGACAGGGTTAACAAATTGGAGAAATCTGGGCTACTGAGTCCGTTGACTTCTGAGTCATATCCAGTTTGTGAATCATGCTTCCAAGGCAAAATGACCAAGCTCCCTTTTGTGGGACATGGGGAAAGGGCCACAGACCTACTTGTCCTAGTACATACAGATGTGTGCGGCCCATTTGATGTGCCGGTTAGAGGCAACTTTGTCTACTTCATTACCTTTACCGATGATATGTCTAGGTACGGGTATGTGTTTCTAATGAAACACAAGTCTGAAGCCTTTGAAAGGTTCAAAGAATTCAGACATGAGGTAGAAAAATAAATAAGAAAGTCCATTAAGGTTCTTCGATCAGATCAAGGAGGTGAATATCTTAGTCAAAAATTCCTACACTATCTTAAGGACAATGGTATAGTCTCTCAATGGACTCCACTTGGAACGGCTCAACTCAACGGGGTTTCAGAATGGAGAAACCGGACCCTATTATATATGATCCGTTCCATGATGAGCTTTACAGACCTCCCAAAATTTCTTTGGAGACATTGTCTCATGACAGTAATTTATGTATTGAATAGGATTCCCTCTAAAATTGTTCCTACCACACCGTATGAGATATGGCATGGTAAGAAGCCAAGTCTAAATCATCTCAGAATTTGGGATTGTCCAGCTCACATCAAGAGACAGCAGATGAACAAGTTAGAGTTCAGATCTTTTAGAGCTCGGTTCATAGGATATCCTAAAGAATCATTAAGATATTATTTTTATATTTTAGAAGATCACAATGTGATTGTGAGTCGAAATGCTATTTTTCTTGAAAAATAGTTTATTCAAGATGGTGGCATCGAAAGAATAATTAAGCTCCAGGAGAATGTCTCCCAAGAGCAACGAGCTAAAGAACCTGATGAACCTAATCAATCAGAACCAGTCCTAACACAACCTCTTCCACCTCGTAGATCGACTAGGATTTTTCGTCCTTCTGAAAGGTACTTAGGTACCATACAAGAGGATGTAGAGAAAATATTCCTCACAAAAAATGGGGTTCATGGTGATGATCCTAAGACCTATGACGAGGCGATATCAGATATCGACTCTGAGAAATGGTTAGAGGCAATGAGATCAGAAATTGACTCGATGCACTCAAACCAAGTCTGAATCTTAGTAGATCCACCTGAAGGTATTGTACCTATTGGGTGTAAATGGATCTTCAAGAGAAAGATAGGTGCAGATGGGAATGTGGAGACATTCAAGGCTAGGCTCGTAGCGAAAGGTTATAGTCAGCGCGAAGGCATTGACTATCAGGATACCTTCTCGCCCGTAGCCATGCTAAAATCCATCCACACATTGCTTGCTTTTGTAGCCTATTTCGATTATGAAATATGGCAGATGGATGTGAAAACGACGTTCATAAATGGATATCTTGAGGAAGATATCTATATGAAAAAGATGCTTGGTTTCACATCCAGTGATGATGATCACAAGGTCTGCAAACTGCAAAGGTCCATTTATAGACTTAAGCAAGCATCTCGGAGTTGGAATACTCATTTCAATGATGTGATCAAAATGTTTGATTTCATCAAGAATGAGGAGGAACTATGTGTATTCAAAAAGGTCAGTGGGAGTGCAGTTATCTTTCTCGTATTGTACGTAGATGACATCCTCCTAATTGGGAATGACATTCCCATGTTGACCTCAGTCAAAGTATGGTTGTCTAAGGAGTTCTCTATGAAAGATCTAGGAGAGGCATCTTTTATACTGGGTATTAAGGTCTATAGAGATAGACCAAATAGAATGCTGGGACTTTCACAGAAGATGTACATAGAGGAGGTGCAAAAAAGGTTTAGCATGGATAATTCTAAAAGAGGTTTATTGCCTTTTAGACATGGCATTCATCTCTCCAAGAAGATGTGCCCTAGCACACCTGAGGAGATTGAACGCATGAGCAAGATCCCTTATGCTTCGATAATAGGGAGACTCATGTATGTCATGCTATGTACACGACCTGATATAGTCCATGCTGTGAGTGTCACAAGTAGATATCAGTCGAATCCAGGCGAAGAGCACTGGACTTCTGTGAAATGTATCCTTAAGAACTTAAGAAGGACTAAGGATATGTTTCTAGTCTTTGGAAATGGAGAACTCCACATTCAGGGATTTACAGACTCAGACTTTATGTCTGATATAGATGATCGAAAGTCGACATTTGAGAGTCTGTTCATTTGCAATAGTGGTGCAGTTAGCTGGAAGAGTTCCAAACAAATGGTAATTGCAGATTCCACCATGGAGGTAGAGTACATTGCCGCATCGAAAGCTGCGAAGGAGGCATTCTGGTACAAGAAGTTTGCCGCAGAGCTTGGAGTGATGTCATCGGATGCCATACCTCTTTACTGCGATAATAATGGTGCCATAGCCCTAGCTAAGGAGCCAAAGTCTCACTAGAAGTCCAAGCACATCGAGCGGCGATTCCATCTGATTCGTGATTACCTCAAAAAGATTATGTCGAGGTCAAGAGAGTCGACTCCACAAATAATGTGGCAGACCCACTGACTAAGCCATTGGGCCAACAGAAGATCGAAGCCCACCTTGAGAAGATGGGACTTAGATATGTAGCCAATTGGCATTAGGTCAAGTGCGAGTTTGTTAGATGTGTGCCCTAGATGCCAGATCGGCTGACACATTCCTGTACAAATCTAAGGACAAAATTATAATTTTGACTATAAATGAATAAAAAGATTATTCTTCTATCACATTGTGTACATTGTGTCTGTGATACATCCTTTGAGTTAGTGGGAATGTTAATTCATATTTTCAAGAGTTGAAAATTTAAGATATGAATTTACATAACTAACTCATAAACTACTCCTGACCATAGGATCATCACGAGGATGATGATCGATCCAGAAAGTTGGTGTACGATCGCTTTCTTAGGGTAGATGAGTCTTGAGTCTATGATGTGGAGACATCGGAGCAAGAGTACAGATATTCGTTGAGAATGAGAGTACTGAGCGTGACCACCTTGAGCAGTCATAAGAAAATCTACCTTCTCGTCGATGACTAGCTCGATGCTGCAGTTGTGTGTCTAGTTCTTTGACCTGAGGTGCATCGACGGTTCACCTTGAGTGTGTTATAGTTTGACTACACCATAACTCGATCTCCTAACCATTAGAAATCCTGAGATGTATGTTGGCTGTAGCATATCCATTGTAGGAACCAGATCGCACCAAGATGGGATCTATCAACCTCGATAGATGAGAGGAGTAGTCCTATGATGATCGAAAGATCGAGTCCTTAAGCTCATGGCTATGGCAGAGTGAAATAATAGAAAAGAGTTTTCCATTGGGTTTCACATCGAACTCGGATCGATCGATTGATTCATATGACTGATGTTGGGTTTGACGAGTTCACCTTAACCCTAATTCAGTCAGGACTCATGATAGAGGAACTCAATCACATAGGTAGCTGCACCAAGAGGTTCATCTTCAATTTTGATGGGTTGCCACCATATACTGTTAGGTGTCACTGATGGATTTTGGGAGCAATTAGAATGATTTTGATGATCGATCATTCTAATTATCTGAATCAGAAGAGTTCTGGTCCATCAAAAGGAGTTTCGATGATGTCGATGATGAGATCATGACATATCTCATTACCATACAGAATTGAACCTAACTGGGTCACACAAATAAGGGTTAGGGTCTGGATGTCATCAATTAGGCTACCCCAATTGATTTGGATAAGATCCAATTAGGTTCAAGGAAATCGTGCTAGCACTCGATTGAGCCTAACTTTCTCCTCGTGTAATCTTTTCTGTCTCTACTGAGCCAAATGTGATATGGTTCATCCAGAGAATCTTGAAAAAATTTCTTTCAGTCTAATTGAAGCTTGTCCAGCTCAGAAAAGGTTTGTCTTAATTCATGAGATGAATTTAAGACAACACCTGCTAATTTCTAGCACCTGCCAATTTCATTTTAGGACATCTGTCAAAAGTTGACATATGGGTCTTAAACTGAAGAGGATTCATCGAAGGATTTTTGTGGAGTATCCACATATCCAAACCACTTCAAATTGGGTGCCATAATCAGATTATGGCATGAGCTCAATTGGATTTAAGTGGGCACCCCAAATGGATAAGAACCAAAGAGTCCTGATAAACTTGGACTCTTTGGCACCATCTTATTTGTGCTTATCCAATGTTGGTGCCAACATAGGAGAGAGCATGGGAATTCTTATCTGATGTGATTAGATAATATCACTCCACCAATCAGAATTTTTCCAAAATTTATTGGAATTTTTTGATTGATCGAATGATGTGGCATGCGCAGCATACAGGATCTATATAAACCCTACTGCACCTAGGGTTTCATGATAGAACTTGTTTTATGCAAAAAACCTATTAGCTGCCACCCCCTCCTCTCTTCTCCATGTCCTCCTTGCTCTCCTTTCTCCCCTCTTCACGTCCAAGAAGTTGGACATTCATCTGACAAAGGTACAAGGCGTGGTGATGCCTGAAACAGAAGGCTGCAGGACATCTTCAACAGGCTGCTGCTCCAACTTCAGAAGGAGTTCTGAAGTACTTTCAAATCAGATATTGATCTGATTTTTGGAGCATAGAATTGCAAGGAGAAGATGTTCCAGATCCTACCTGAGTGGATATTGGTAGAGACCAAGCGCTTGCGTGGCTACATGAGAACCTTAGGCAGTGCTGCGATCATCTACAGGGTAATTAGATTATCCTTGAGGTATGTCTATATTTCTCACACTTTTAAATTTAATTTTAGATTTTAAATATCAGATAATAAAATTAGATCTAATAGATATTAGATCTGAAATAGCGTAGGATAAAAATTTTTAATTTATTCCATCTCAGATTTGATGAAATCTGGAAGATCCTACATAAGAAAAAGGTGGTTTTTCCTTCAACCTTTTCTCGTGTAGTGAATGGGGCGCATAAGTGGATAAGGTGGCGCATAAGATTAGTTGCCCATTCAAATTCAAACATCATTTGAATTTGAATGGCCAACCAACCATCTTTATCCACTCAAAATGGCACACATAGGAGGGTGTGGGAAGGCTTCTACGTGAGAGAAAATTTATGAGAACTCGTTTCTTGTGAATTCAAATGGGCGCAGGATGAGGTGAGGTGGCGCAGGGAGATAAGTCAAGGTGGTTTCAAACCTAATTGAACCAACCTTATTAAAATAGGTGAGGCACAGTTAGACTAAATTAAATCCAACACAATTAGACTTAATTAGGCTCAATAAAATTTTAATCAAATCAGAAATTGACTAAGTCCAACCCCTGATCAGATCAGGGACCAAACCACCTCGGCGATTAGGTCAACTCTTAACCTAATCGGATCAAACCCAACTAAATCCAATTCAATTGGATTTGATCCAAAAATAATTACTCAATCAAATTGAGTTAATTAGTGATCAAATCACTAATTAAACTTTTCATAAATACTGAGTCCAAATCTGATGGGCAATCGGGCATCAAAGTCCATCGATATGAAATCCTGATCGAAGAGTCCCAAACCAGTGGGACTCTTGACCCCGGTATCCAAAATGTGTGGAACTCATGATCAGAGAATCCTGATTCTTGATTATAGAGTCCCAAACATGTAGGACTCTGAGTCTTCAAGTATTAGGACTCTTGGTCGAAGAGTCCCAGTCCAGTGGGACTCTTCACCAGCCATCAGATCAGATAAGAACCTCTAATGTGTGTGACCCCACAGGTTCGAACCTAAGTCGATAGTGTGGGGAAACTTCAGTGCAGGGGTAAAATGATAATTTTAAAACTTTTTCAAAATCACTATTTTACAGTGAAAATTATTAATTAATCTAATTAATTAATAAGAATTTATCCTACACTAGGATCTAAATATGATATATAGCATGCATGCATTTAAATTTGAAATTCAAATTTGAACAGTAAACACTTTACTGTAATGTGTTCAAAATACAATACCTTTGTATGGGTAGTAGATCGCCATAATCTGATCACCGTCAGGAGAGTCTGATCATCGTGATGCAGTCACACAGCGTGTTTGGCCTCTGTGGATCATCCACACGAAGCTCCCGGTCTGATTGACTTCACACGAGTGCTAACTCATTGTAGAGCTCTTTCAACGATCGATACTGATCGAACTCCTTCGATTGATGTCTGCTGATTCTTTGGATACTCTGGATCATCAGCAAACATGCTTGAGAGGATGTTGAAGATCTTTCCAAAATTTGGTGGGCTCACGACACTCGTAGCTCACCTTCTCACTTCTCGAACTCCAAGCTGAAACCTTGAAAAACTCACTGAAACCCTGTGCATAGTTTTTCTTTTTTTTCTTTCTTTTTCTCTCGAAAGGATATAGACCTTCACCTTGCACACAAGGATTTCTCACACCCAGATTTTCTCTCCAAAAATTTTCTTTTACACACCCCACTCTTCTCCTCCTTTTAAAACAATGTCAAAGCTCTTATCCACATGAGAGGATAAAGATGAGTAATTGCACATTTGAATTCAAATCAAATTTTGAATTCAAATGAAAATCAATTTATCCCTATCCACTAAGGGCATGAGAAGAGGAGGGCATGGCTTAATTTATGCATGAGTGATTTCATGAGAAACATTTTCTTGTGTAATAAATGGGGCGCTAAAAGAGGATAAGGTCAAGGCGCTAAGATTGGTTGCTCATTCAAATTCAAATTCAAACTTTATTTTGAATTTGAATGGCCAACCAATCATCCTTATCCACTTATTTGGCACATTAAAGTAGGGTGTGAGGAGGGCTTTGCATGAGAAAAAATTCATGAAAACTTCCTTCTCGTGAATTCAAATGGGCGCTGTGGAAGTGAGGTGGCGCAGGGAGAATGGGTCAAGGTGGTTTAATTATTTAAACCAACCTAATTGAACCAAATAAGTTAGACCCAATTAGACTAATTTAAATCTAAATTAATTAGGCTTAATTAGGCTCAATAAAATCTTAATCAAATCAGGAATTGATTAAGCCCAACCCCTGATCAAATCAGGGACCAAACCATCTCGACGATTAGGTCAACTCTTAACCTAATCGGGTCGAACCCAACTGAATCCAATTTAATTGGACTTGATCCAAAAATAATTACTCAATCAAATTAAGTTAATTAGTGATCAAATCACTAATTAAATCTCTCATAAATATTAAGTCCAAATCCAATGGGTAATCGGGCATTAGAATTCATCGATATATAACCCTGATCGAAGAGTCCCAATCTAGTGGGACTCTTGACCCCGGTACCCAAAATATGTGGGACTCATGATCAGAGAATCTTGATTCTCGATCACAGAGTTCTAGACACGTAGGACTCATAGTCCACAAGTATTAGGACTCTTTATCAGCCATCAGATCAGATAGGAACTTCTAATGTGTGTGACCCCACAAGTTCGAACCTAAGCCGGTAGCACAGGAACCAATTCCTGTACTAATCGAAGTGACCATCTAGCAATGGTACCCGATGATCGGATAGGTTGAATAGTCACAATCGTAACACTCAGAACCTACGTGAATATGGTTACTGTATAATTTATCCTTTTGACCTCTGTGTTTAGGATGACTCAAGATTAAACTGTCCACCCTGATTAGATCATCCGAATCGTGCTCAACTCAAACAGTCCTGTGACTCCTCACAAAGACTATCCTGGCCAAGGTTTTACTAAATTGAAACACGACTGTACACAGCTCCTAAACTAGAGTGGTCAATCCCATCTTGACACACGCACCGACAAGTCAAGTACTTGACTACACCTAGCAGCCTTCCGTCACTGAAATAGAAATTCAGGTAGTCCAGTGCCTAAGTGCAGGAGTTGCTTGCAAGTCACCGTGACGGTCTTAGATCGGAGGGACATTTATACTCATATTCCATCAGAGCAAATCTTGACAGCAGAAATAGCTCCAGAGTTGATCACATTCGGTGCAGATGTACCCTTACATCTCACCTGTATGCCATACCAGTGTCTCCACACTCATTGGTTAAGAGGATAACCAACCTATATGGCACATAACGATCTATGCTTGATAAACATTATCATCCTTGGTAACAACGTATCATTTGGTCGCGAACAGATTTAAGGACTAAACGATAAATCCTCCTTTGTTGAGTCTAAATAGTCCTAAGGACTTCACCACAACATAGGAGTTTATTAGAAGATGAAACATTTTATGATGAAAAATAACAAAATAATTTTTATTAATTCATAATTCATGTACATATACAAAAATGAGCACAACCATCAACAGGCTGATGATTGGCTTTGGGACACTATTCCCAACAATCTCCCACTTGGCCTAAAGCCAATCGGTGTAGTATCTAATACCCATCTTCGACTTGTAGTCGTTGAACTCCTTCACCACAATGGCTTTAGTGAATGGGTCAGTCAGGTTCTTCTTTTCGTCGATCTTCAGAAGGTCGACGTCACCTCGATCCATAATTTCTCGGATGAGATGGTAACGGCACAGAATATGCTTCATCCACTGGTGTGCCTTGGGTTTCTTCGCCTGAGCAATGGCTCCAGAGCTGTCACAGTAGAGCAGAACTGGACCAACAAGAGAGGGTGCTACTCCAAGCTTGGTGATGAATTTTCTCAGCCACATCGCTTCTTTGGTAGTATCTGATGCAACGACATACTCTGCCTCGTAAACTGAATCAGCCACTGTGTGTTGCTTGAAACTCTTCCAGCAGATAGCCCCACCATTAAGGGTAAAAATAAATTCTGACATACTTTTACTGTCATCGTGATCAGACTAGAAACTAGAGTCTGTAAACCCTATAAGTCTCAGGTCCGATTCACCATAAACAAGCCACTGGTCCTTAGTATTTCTTAAATACTTCAGAATGGTTTTAACAACCTTCCAGTGATTCTCCCCTGGATCAGATTGGTATCTACTCACTATCCCTAGTGAGTATGAGACATCCGATCGTGTACATGTCATGGCGTACATGATAGATCCCACTGTCGAAGCATATAGAATTCTACCCATACGCTCTCTCTCTTGAGGTGTTGTCGGACAATCTCTCTTCGAGAGAGAAATTCTATGGCCTATCGGTAGATAGCCTTTCTTAAAATTCTCCATGCTGAACCTCTTCAGTATAGTATCTATGTACGTAGACTGAGATAAACCAAGCAACCTTTTAGATCTATCCCTATAGATCCTCATCCCTAGGATGTAGGAAGCTTCTCCCAAATCTTTCATGAAGAACTGTGACGACAGCCAAATCTTTATTCCTTATAATGCAGGGACATCATTCCCGATTAAGAGAATACCATCCACATACAATACAAGAAATACCACTACTGGACCATTAGTCTACTTATAAATGCAGGGCTCTTCTCCGTTCTTAACGAAGCCATACGTCTTGATCGTCCTATCAAAATGTATGTTCCAACTCCGGGATGCCTGCTTAAGTCTATAAATGGACCTCTATAGTCTGCACACCTTAGACTCAATAGTAGATGTGAATTTTCAGGTTGTATCATATACACCTCTTCATCCAGCTCTCTGTTTAGGAAAGCTATCTTCACATCCATCTGCCAGATTTCATAATCCAGATGGGCAGCTATCGCAAGCATAATCCGAATGGATTTGAGCATTGCCATAGGAGAAAATATCTCATCATAGTCTATACCATAACGTTGACGATATTCCTTGGCAACCAGACAGGCTTTATAGGTTTTCATCTTTCCGTCTGCGCCCCTCTTCCTCTTGAAGACCCACTTACACCCTATGGGTTTTACTCCTTCGGGTGGGTCAACCAATGTCCACACATCGTTGACCTTCATGGACTCCATTTCGGATTTCATGGCCTCTAACCATTTCTCAGAGTCGTGTCTCTGCATTGCATCCATGTAGGTGATCGGATCCTCATCATTTTCATCAAGTTCGATAGGATCGTCATCCCAACCAAGAAATCATAGTATCTGTCCGGTTGACATGGTACTCTACTAGATTGCCTTAAGGGTGCTTGATCAATGGGCTCCGGATCTGATCTAATCAAATCCGGTTCAGCAACTTGCGTCAGATTTTTTACCTATCGAATTTCGTCAAGTTTGACCTTAGAGGCAACAGTCCCTTCACCAAGGAACTTCCTTTCCAAAAAGATTGCCTTAAGGCAGACAAATACTTTTTGCTCATCAGCTAGGTAGAAATAATATCCTTTGGTCTCTTTTGGGTATCCTATAAAATTACACTTGTCAGACCTAGATCCAAGCTTGTCCGTAATTAAATATTTAACATAAGTCAGACACCCCCAAACCCTAAGGTGCGAGAGTACTGGCTTACATCCTATCCATATCTCATATAGTATTTTGGTTACAGACTTACTCGAACCCTATTTAGAAGGTAACAAGCCGATTCGAGCGCATATCCCCAAAGGGAGATCGACAGACCAGCAAACCCCATCATGGATCGAACCATGTCCAACAAGATCCGATTCCTCCTTTCAGACACACCATTATGCTGTGGTGTTCCAGGAGGTGTCCACTGAGAGAGAATCCCATTCTCTCCAAGATATGTCAGAAAATCATTGGAAAAGTATTCACCTCCTCGATCAGATCGAAGAGTTTTAATACACTTTCTAGTTTATTTTTCTACCTCATTTCAGAATAGTTTGAACATTTCAAATGACTCCAACTTATCTTCATTAAATAGACATACCCATACCTCGATAGGTCATCTGTGAAGGTTATGAAGTAGAAATATCCACCTCTTGCACTTGAGCTCATGGATCCACATACATCAGAATGTACCAGAGCCAAGAGTTCACTAGCTCGCTCACCTTTTCCATAAAAGGTGATTTGGTCATTTTACCAAGAAGACAGGACTCACAGGTTGGAAGTGATTCATAATCACCTACTTCAAGAATTCTTTTTTGAGCCAACCTATTTATCCTATTCTTATTGATATGACCTAGTCTACAATGCCAAAGGTAGACTTCTAACACATTATCTATTCTAGGATATTTACCGAAGATTTGAACCACATTAACAGGTTGTGATAGAAAGTAAATTCCATTATTAAGTTGTCCAACAAACATTATAACACCATTCAAAATGATATTATAAATATTTTTTTTTATTAAAAATTGATAACCGTTCATGGCCAAAAGGTCTACAGAAATAATATTTAATAAAAAGCTTGGACAATAGTGACATTCACTCAGAATTATATTTCGAGAATTGATTACAAGGTTCATGATTTCTAATGCTAGAACTAAAACTTTGCTTCCATCTCCAACGTTCAGGAATCTCTCGCCTTCATCAAATCTCCTACTGACCTGCAGACCCTACATCGAATTGCAAATATGATAAGGGCTTCCGGTATCCAATACCCAGGAGTAATATCACAAATAAAAAGTTGCAAGGTATTATCATATAAGTACCTTGCTTCTTCTTCGGCCTGTTCGGATCCAGTGAGGCAATGTATAGAGGACAGTTCCTCTTCCAGTGCCCCTGCTTCTTGCAAAAGAAGCACTCCGCCTAGCTCTGATCGGGCTTGTGCTTCTTGGTCTGACCCTGTGCAGACACCCCAGCATGCGGCTGCACCTTCTTATTCTTCTTCTTCTTGTTCTTCTTTCCTTTCTTAAAGGGTCGACGACCAGAAGAAGACCCTCCCATAATATTTACTGACTCCTTATGGAGCTGGTGGTCCTTCTCAAAGTTCTGCAGCAACCCCAATAAGCCGTGGTAGTTCACTGCAGGCTTTGTCATTCAAAAATGAGTAAGGAAGGAAGGTAGACTTGGGCAGAGAATTAAGGATCGCATCCTTACCGAGCTACTCGTGTAGGGAAAGCCTAGTTTACTTAGGCGCTCAATCATTTCGATCATGTACAGTACATGATCAGTGACTGAGGCTCCATCCCTCATCCGAGCATTAAAATGGCACAACTAGTTTTGTGCTTTCAACATCGTCAGGCGTGCCAAAGGAGTCGTTCAACATT